>NW_026713613.1:0-26611 GCF_029784015.1 Lycium ferocissimum | reverse complement strand
ATATTTTTCACGTTCATTCCTAGGGATTTGGGGTGTGAAGAGCTTCAACTGGGTCTCAGAAAAGTTTTTTCTGTGTGGCAGGCCCCTTGTTCATTTTGTTTTGGGTGATTTATGCAATCTTAGGTAGTGTTTTGCATTCAAAATTACAGACCCTGTAGTATGTTGATTTTGAAAATCAATGTTGACACGCTCAGCTTGTTGGCTGTCATTATTATGTGAAAAGTCTATTTGCAGAGCTATATTTTTTTTGAAAAAGGGCCTAAAATACCCTTGAACTATTAGATTTGGTGCAAAAATGCCCTCCATCCTCCTTTGGGGCCTAAAATACCCCTGACGTTAACCTTTGAGGCCTAAAATACCCTTATTTTTAACAGACTCATTTCACTTATTACGTGGCACCCTTTGATTGGTTAGTCATATAATTAACTAAATCTAATTAATTCCCAACCCATTTAACCCGATCCACCAACTAAACCTTGACCTGCCCCAAATAGATCCCTAACAAATCAAATTGAAAACCCCTATAACCCATGCATTTCATTACAAATCAGTCACGACCCACCGGAGGGCCGCCATGCACCGGAGGCTAGCCTACCGAACACCTCTTTCACGCTTCTCATTACCATTCTGTGTGGACTACGAAAGATAACCTATGAACATTATAATCTATAAGTGGCATGAATCCACAAAAATAATAGCTCATCTATACGATCATCATCAACTATGCTCATATATATATATATATACATGCACGACAAGTCTTACTAAAAATGATGTACAAAAATATGAACCGATAAGGTTAGAGGACATCTAGCTATATACATCTGTCTACGAGCCTCTATAAGGAGTGTATAACATCGTAAAGACGGGACAGGACCCCGCCGTGCCCAAATATGTACGCAAAAGGATAATACCACTAGAATGGAGCTCCGAAGCAAATGAAGCGCTCCCATGTAACCGCCATGAAGGGGATCCGATCCGTCTCCACCGCCTACTTGAGGCATAAACGCAACGTCCTGGGCAAAAGGATGTCGCGCATTTAATAATGTATCGAGTATGTAAGGCATGAATAACAACATAATAAAGACATGGAAGGTAACGAGATAAGAGAGATAACCCATACATCCGGATGCCTCTTAAGACTCGATGTCACGTATTTTTTTTAAAATAACATGCTAGCATATATATATATATATATATATATATATATATATATATATATATATACATATACATATATATATATATATATATATTGCAGCGGAACGTGCAGCCCGATCCATATATCATATCATCCCGCGTCCGGGGTAACATCATAATCTACCCACTGTAGTGGTGTGCACATGTACGTGCCTGCCCGACCGACTATAATGCGGCACGGTGTGAGAAAATACATACGTATAAATAAAGCATGCATGAGAGCCCAAATAAAACGTGGTAACTCTATCGGAGTGACGTAAGGTCGATAAACCTCCGATTTCTATTATGGAACCATCATCATTGCTATATCTCACCTTGAAAGAACAAATACCATAAGATGAGATCAACAACAATGAGTAAAATCAATAATCATGGAACAACTCAATAATATTATGAAAACATTAAGAGCTATAAGCTTTGGTATCTTTAGAAATAGAATCATCATCATCATCATCATCATCATTATTATCATCAATATAGAGAATATTTGTCAACAATGTCCATGCGAGAACCTCGAGAATTATGAGCTTCAGCGTTTCTAGGAAATAGGATTTTATGGATATCATGTATGGGTTCACAATAAGGGAATCATGCCTTTAGAAGGAAAGGGTTAGCCTTACATACCTTTTCGTCTCCTCAATTACTTAACGTTTCTCCTTCCAAGTTCACAAATCTACATTCAAGAGGATTCACACTAACGTCAAGTCTTGGAAATACTTATAAATTCAAACTAGAATAATTAATAAAACGAGAAATTAAAGCGTGCAAAGACTTCCTATTTCACCTACTTCCATCATAGTCCATATCAACTCCCAAACAACAATGAGAGATTCAACAATAGCATGATTAAGAGATTTCATTCATATTGTATCCAATACAATCCCCAAAACTTATTCTTATAATCAATTTGTAACAACAACTTCAACACAACCCCTTATACAGTTGTATACAACACCTCCCCATCATCATTATTACCCCTCATAAGAAGATTATACTCAAATCATTCTAATAATTATAACTCAAGTTAATTTACTACTAAAAATATCCTTAAATTCATATTTGAACTTCCTTTTTCTCTTTCTTTCCTCAATCAAGTTGTATAGCAATTAAACATCCTCAACAACATGCAATAGATGTGAAAACTTACCTGAATCACACTCAAGAGCAAGCTTTGGATCAAATTATTCCACTTGAGTGAAACCACCAACTTCAACATCAAAGGAATTCTTGGACTCTACAAACCCTAGCGAGCCTCCCAACAGTTGAATCTCTTGATTTTCACCTTTCAATACTTGATTTCACATGGGTTTGGTTGGATATATTTGGAGGAAGATTCTAGAGCTTTCATGGACTTGGGAAATGTTGGAAATGAGCTAAAATGAATAAGGGTCGAGTAAATAACATAAACAAAATCTTCCACCGCCTCAGATATATGGTCCAATATATGGACTGTAAATAATTTACGGTCCGTACATTTGGATCGTAAATAATTTACGGTCAACACCAACCACTGATCCAATTCTATGGTGGAGATCATGGAATTTACGGTTCGTATAATACATACGGTCCGTAAATCTCAACTTTTGCCGGAATGTATTCTCGTCGATTCATTGAGCCTCTAATCCTTCCAATACCTGCTAAACATGAACTTAACCCCTTATAACTATAAGATAAACATGTCTAATCTCATTTAACCTTAATAACCCCGGTGTCCAAGACTAGAACCACTAACACACGACGAATCTCAATGTATGAAATCACGAGGTGTAACAAAATTGGCCTAGTCTCGTTCCTCTTCTTAGGAATCTGCAGGTGTAATGTAATGTATTGTTGGTGTTTTGCTTAGTAATGAACAATTTATTTCAAGAATGCTACCAAGTTGCTAGCTATTTTTCGTCTTAATTGTGTGATTCCTCTGATCCTCAATTGCATAAAGTTTTCTAATAGCATAATACCTTCAAAAAGTGTGGGAAGAGAACTATGCTTTGATCTTGCTACAGAAATCAGAGAGATCCATGTCCCAAGTTAAATTGAAGTTTTCTTACCAAATAGGAGTCAGCTGTGCAAGTAGCCTAAAACAGTAGAAATAATGTACAAAGAACCAGTGATTACTATAATTCCAAAAACAGTTCTCCAAATCTTTCAATGACGCTCTTAAGAAGAGGAAGAAGGAGACTAGGCTGATATGTAATGAAATGCATGGGTTATAGGGTTTTTCAGTTTGGTTTGTTAGGGATTTATTTAGGGCGGGTCAAGGGTTAGTTGGTGGATCGGGTTAAATGGGTTGAATTAATTAGATTTAGTTAATTATATGAATAACCAATCAAAGGGGGCCACGTAATAAACTGAATGGGTTCGTTAAAAATAAGGGTATTTTAGGCCCAAAGGTTAACGTCAGGGGTATTCTAGGGCCCACAGGTGAATGGAGGGTGTTTTTGCACCAAATCTAATAGTTCCGTATTTTTTTGTTGTAGTCTTTCATGTTTCCGGTTTTTAGGGTCTAAATGGCCCGAAACCTTTTATGGAACATAGTATGGAGTCTTCAATAACATGGTCTTGCGCAAGAAAGACACAGAGTTAATTTGCCCCTTACATACTGCTCAACTAATAGCGTTTCAAAGCACTTAGATATTTGGTAGACAATGATATTCTTTGTTGGGAGAACTACTAAAAGAATATTGACATATAAATAGAAACACTTAATTCTTGAATTAGAATAAAATAAGGCATCCAGGATACAAATATTCACATGAGACAATCTTTTTCATATCTTGTTTCTTGAAGTGGCAATCTACTTGTAGTTTTGCTTCAATGAAGTTTTTTGGTTGTGTTTGTGGCGGATAACCTGATCACACTTCTTTCTCCATGTCTCAGGTTCTTTTGGGCTTCTCTGTGCTTGTTGGGGCCAGTGCTTGGGTGGATCTACTGGTATACTTCTGGTGACTTACGTGCTTGTAATAGGTTTTTCTTGTTTCATGCTACAATATGAGACTATCTGAGGTTTAAAGTTAAATAGGTTTTGTTCCTACTTGATGGATATCTTGCCTGAATCTTAGCCAGGATTTTTGACTTTTTCAGTAAGCGAGAAAGCTTACACTTCTTTTCTGCTTTCCCTAACTATAAGGATGTGTCAATGGCTTCACCAACCAGTCATGTTTATGTTTTCTACCAAGGATTTAGCCAAAGATGATAAACCCGGAAAATTGGATGCTGATCTGTAGTATATACTACTATGCAATTATTTGAACTAAGGAATGCAGAGTCTAGCATTTTAAGGCATATTACTGTTTAGCTTACCAATTCTTGCACAAGATGTGGGACAGATAGTAAAACTCATGGATTCTTGTACATCTATCTTTGACTAGTTTCCTTTTTTTTGTTGCAACATAGTATTATGCTAAAGGATGCTTTTCTGTTTAGACCTTTCTAGCTGCACCCGTGTCTGTTGTTTTTTATGCCAGCACTCAGTTACCTTGCTTTTTAGAATTTGTTTATAGGGTCTTGAACATTCATATTTCCTTTCATTTACTACTTTATGTGACATGCAATCTTGGTGCTATACTGAAAGTGTACTTTCTTGTTTCAGGGAATGATTGCAGGCCATGCTTATTATTTCCTAGAAGACGTCTATCCACGAATGACTTGTCGTAGACCCCTGAAAACACCAGCAGTTATCAA
The DNA here is from genome assembly GCF_029784015.1 of Lycium ferocissimum. NCBI lineage: Eukaryota > Viridiplantae > Streptophyta > Magnoliopsida > Solanales > Solanaceae > Lycium > Lycium ferocissimum. Next base: position 21,733 of record NW_026713613.1, on the reverse strand, counting down.
AGCATTGTTCGCTGACGAGCCAGTAGTGGTGGCTCGGACCGCTAATGTTCGCTTTGCTGCTCCTCCTGTTGATGAAGTTCCACAAAACCTGAGATAATTTTATAAGTAAACCGGTGGCACAAGCTTCAGTTTCTGTAAATTGACCTAGATATTTGGTTGGAGGGAATCAAGGTTATAGCTGGTCTTGTGGATGATGATTGTGCTAGTTACTATCCCGTATTCATTCCTTGTCAAATTGTTGGTGTGTTGTTTATACTTTGCAATTTGGATTTCAAGATGCTTTTTGTAATTTAGACCTGGATTGGAGAATTGCTGGCAGGTAGAGAAAATTTGCCTATCTAATAGAAATTCATTCGTTAGTGTATACATGAATGGAGTGTTCTTTTCCTCTCTTAAGTCGTAGAATCGTTTGTTTGTCAAAGAAAACCTATCTATGTAGATTGTGTACATACCGTCTAATACGTGTGTTTGCACGCATTATGTACATTTGCGTTTAGTGAGGATTTTGTTACCTCAATTATATCAACTTTAGGCTGATAATGAACAATTCAGGAGCAAAATAAGGGGCAAACCAAAAAGGTTTCGAGAACCAGAAAATGAAAAACATTCAAGTTTAATCAGTTTATCGTGTTGTTCGAACAAATCAGTGCGTAAGAAAATCAAAAGTGTTGTTGTATATTGGAAACAACTGTGCACCCCAGGGCTTCAATTTAGCAGTATGAGCACATCACTGGAAACAAACGTCTAATATTTAAGTGGAGAAAGATGATCAGCCTATTATTCATCGAAATTCGAAGTGGGAGTCACTGCTCTGAAGAATATCTTGATTTCAAGAAAATTAGAAACAACTTACCAAACAAAAAGTCAATACAGAGAGCATTGTCATTGATCAAATGATGAACATTACATCCGTGCAATCTCACATTATAGGAAATGCCGAACATCACAGTTAGAATAAAATAGTACAGTGATGAAACTGATAACCCTCTGCATCATTACATCATGACTAGGATATTTTCCACGAATTTGTGGAACAATTGTTCGTCTGAAGCTTCACGACAACCACATAAATAATATAATGTAAGTAAAACAACTCAACCTTCTGTTTATTAACAACTGGGGAAAGATTTGACATCATCGCCTTTAAGCAAAATTAATGCACATGGATCCTATCTGCATCTCCATATTTCTTGCAGAACTCAACTTAGCTTCTGCAGGGGCAAACATGGGAAAGTGTAGTAAGACCGGCGATAAAAGTCTGCTGCAGCTAACTGGCTGGATGGTATTGTGCAAATACACTTTTTGCAGGCAACTTTCACAGGATGTAGAGCACAAGAGCTGAAGGAAGAATTTCTACCAGCTGCCACACAGAAGAATGATCAGACACACAGAGATAGAGAAGAAGGGAGGATTAGGAGAACAATTAACAGATTAAGACATACCAGGTAGGAATATCAGATTTAGGATAGGATGGTCCAGGATATCAAGAGATGCATCAGAATCAAAAGCAGATAACATAACCTGCAGTGAACCAAATTAAAAATTACAAAGAAGTTCACAAGCATGAGAGTAACAACTATTTGGAGACTCGAGGCAGGTCTGGCTCTCAAGTCAAAGCTCCTTTTCCTATAAACCTGATACACTTTCCCTTTTTTTGTCCTGAGTTGTACATGTTCCTATTACAAGATCTCCTTTTTCTTCCTTTGCTTTTTCCAGGGAGTAATTTGGGTCGTATTGGGCTAAAGCCTAAAAGCATAAGTCACAACCTTTTATTTCATGAAAATAGCCTCAATAATTTCACCTCTTACAAGCAATAGCACAAATTCTATAAAACCTGGTTTCCCTGGTTTGACCTCCCCGTAGGCAAGCTAAGAGTACCTCAGTTGATTTACCAGTTTGCAAAACTAACTAATGGAGCTAAAGGATGTTACTCTTTGGGCAATAAAATGTTGACCAGCATTACGGAGGGGAGGAAATACATAAATAAAGCCTTGCCACAAAGCATCTAATGAGGAAGTAGGTGAAGCATATGACAGTTACATATCCAACCTGAAATCATATGCACACAACATATCATATGAACCAATTTAGAGTAAGAGATGTTAAAACTAAAAGTCATGCATTATGTATCGTGTTATGCATGTGTTTAGCAACATTGAGCTCAATTAAACTTCAGATACCATGAACATTTCCACATAAGAATCATTTAGAAGTGATGTAGATGAGGTTGATAGAACAATAAGATTGACCAAGAGATGTTATCTTGAGTTGGGCACTAATTATCAATTAAGAAAACTAGTAGGTTATGCCTGTGCTATGCACTGGCCCAACATGAGGCCAGGTATACAAAAGGCCTACATTATTAGCAATTTGCCAAAATTCTTAGCATTATGAAAAATATCAAAGCAAAGAAAAACAATTGAGGGTGGTACCTTATGAATACCACCAAGGGACTTGGCACATTCCGAATTACACCATCTTTCAGTATTGTCGCCTTATGTCTCAAAATATTTGAGATATTGTAACAGTGAACATCCAAACCTTCTGTTGTAAGCCCCATAATTTCAAAGCAGAATATAAGGCATAACTCTAGTCCTACCTACTTCATAAAATGTAAAAGTTTAAGTAATATACATAATCGACATGAATAATTTTTACACTATCAAGTCAGTTACCTGTTTATAAAGAAGGTTTATATGTAGATCCTCAAGGATGACCTAAAAATTGTTTACACTGATGATATATAAAACATAAAATCAAAATGTAAAGGCACAAGACTCAAGTCCCCTTGCACTATATGAATTGTTTCATCTGGTGTGATCCTTCAGGAACCAGTACAATTGATGATGGCCGCGTACAAACAGCTTCAGAGATGTACCACTCCACATGTTAATCAGGTCCAGCATCAAATGCAGTTACCAAATCTGGAGAAGAACCTTTTATTTACTCCAAAGTGTTTGGAAATATGTGATACATTCAACTAACCTCCTGTAATCTATTTCCAGGAAGCAAGGAAATGACTGGATCTTTCAAAGTTTACCTAACATAAAAAGGGCCAATTTGATTATTTTCAATAATTAAGCACACTAATTTGCTTCTGTACATATTTAATAAGAATTAGAGGGAGTTGAGGTCCAATTCATTTCTTGAATATCTTAAACTCCACTTGTAGTCGAAAGGTTCACAGTCCATAAATAACAAACATGATGCTCTTTTCTCTTTGTCCTTTTCTCCTCACCTAAGAAAACAAAAAAAAGATTGACACTTCTCTTTATTTTTCTTGGTATTTCCTTAGCATTTATCTTTTTCTAGCTCTCTCCCTTTAACAGTACAACAAAATTTCACTAAGAAGCAAGGAAGGGGAAAAAGAATTATTTGTTGGCAACTTGGCCAACCTTTTGTACTAAATCAAATGTTACAATCAAATATCAAACTGCGAATGAGGAATTTCATTGTCACATAAATAGCAAATTGATAAAGAAATGCAATAACAATGCAAGAATAAGGAGATAGTAAATATTAATTTCATGTATCTAACTCTTTACTACTGCTTGTCATGATGTATGCACCGTACAAAAATATTGATTTACCTGGAATTCCAAGATATCTTCAACGCTGGGTCGACCGACAAAGGGTTTAGTTAATCTATAGATTTCTGTTTCAAAAGGAAGAATGGCTATTACATATATTCATAAACTGAAGAAGTCCTTTTATTCTCTTCACCACCTTTCCTGGCCCAAAATAATGGTGATACATAATGGAACACATATTGAAGTGCAAAGGGACGACCATGCCTGTTAAATACATCATGCTGCAAAAGTATATTGCCCTGTTCCTATACCTTATTTTCCTCCTTGCACATGAAAAATGTGTGAATCTCTTTCAAACTCATAAAAGAGACAGAGCATTATCCCACAAATGCTTTAAGAAACAAAGAAGAATCCTTTCAAGGCCTTTTTCGAATAAGCCAATTAATTTGGGACCCTGCAGATCCACTCTTTTTCCTATTCAAATATCAGCCCCTTGCTCTGTGTTTTCACATCGAGAATTATTTGCAAATGGAACATGACATGAGGGTGTAAAATTACAACCACTTCTACCGTTTGCTTGAGGCCAACCTGTCATTTCAAAGTCCCAAAAGTTCAGATTTCATACATAAATTGCAATCAAGTTAACCAATCAAATACACATACAAACTACTTCCCATCACACTGGTAATGCTCATTATTCATCGTTCGATTATCAAAAAGAAAGCATAAAGAAGAAATGTACTTATGCCAGAATTTAAGTGTAAGTTTGTCTACAAACGAACTATTTGGTCTGGATGTTCTTATTAACTCTGCATGTAACAATATCAAAAAGAACAAAATGAAAGATTTGCTTTCCCTGGATAAAGTTTCCTTGATGATGAGTATAAATTAAACTTTTTGTTCGTTTTTGTAATAATGTGGATCAAGCAAAAAGGAGAAAGAGAAAAGATAAAAAAATTCTTATGCTAATAATATCCCATTTTGCACTCTCCTAACTTACGATTGTTGTTTTTCAGAGAGGAGTTTGGAATGAAGAACTCCCAATACATTGGGATTGGTAGCAAAGATGTGGAAAGGGACTCTTATCTTATGGTGTCCATTAGTCTACTAAAATAGTACTTCAGATTTTGTTTCATCTTTAACTCCCAATGCTTCATAAAATGAACTAAGCTCAATGAAAAAAAGAAAACAACCAGGTACAGTCTAAACCTTCACATCTATCACACATTATATCAACAATTTTTATTCACAGATCCTAAAGGAAAGTTTTTCTCTAAGTATAGATGATATTATTCTTATGATATAAAATAGAGGACACATCCGAGGATAGTGACATGACCACCTTATCCATAATCGAAAAAAATAAAAAGAATTCAAGATACACATGGTGAAGCAAATTGAAAATGGCTTCAAAGGGGATAGAATTACTTGCCGATTCCCAAATAATCACATTTATGAGAGTAAAATAAGGAGATGAAACTACCTCATTGTTGTGTGTGAACCGCAGGTGGAATGATGAGGAAATCTGCAAATAAGGAGCCAAATTTTACACACTTTTTAAATCTTAAAAATCCTAAATGTTGAGAAGACAATCATGAATGAAGAAAATTAGAATATTCTTGATATTTCAAGTACTATAACGGCAGGATGCACAAATAAAACAGAAAGAGAAAACACGAAATGAGAGAGAAAGCGGATAAACTTGAATTATGTCTGGTAGCGATACTTCATGTAGACTTAATGATAAATGCTGATATTTAACATTGAACTTTTGAGGGCTAATAGATACCAAATGAAGGAAAGAAAAGCGGATAAAGTTATATTTCAGTGAATATACCAAATATAACTCTTTTTTCATAATCTATCCAATTATTTTTATGGAAGATCTGATACAGTTTGTTACAGGCTTGACAATGATTTTGTATTTTTTTAAGAAACGTCTATTTGTGATACACTTGTTTGTTTAGATTACGATTTAAGAGTCAGAATAAAAGTTAGAGAGCAAAGACGAAGGAAAGCTTGTTGTAGCTGCCCTCTCTTAATTTCATCTCAATACAGAAAAGGAAAAAGAACATTTTATCTAGGCATATTATCAAACAAGATCCTGGATGCACCAGTGTGAGTATTTATTTATCAACATGCATGATTAAATAAATAAATAAAAAGCATTGACATGCATATAGAAAAATCAATAGAGAACAACCTGAAATAACCAAAAGAAATGGACTAATACCCAAATTTGATTCAGATAACCAACATTTAGGAAGTTTGAGCCTCTCCATCTTCTCAAACAGCTTGTTTGGATGGTTGATAAGGATTTATCTTTTTTTATAGTGTATTTCGTACAATTCCTCTTTAAGAAAAATAGACAATCCTTTGATTCACCAATAAGACAAAGAATCTTTCTTCATTGAAATCATGTGTTAAAATTGTGTTTCCATTTCGTCACACCATATCCTAGATATAATTCTCTGTTTATTCATCAGCAAAGAAGAAAAGAAAATCAGCAAAGAGTAGCTTGTTTTAAGTTAATGCTTATGAAGATGAGTCTAGCAAGTATTTTGAGGTGTAAAGTGGAGTTCTTCCCTATAAGGTTATCTGGGGCAGTGACTAGAAGTTGAATACAAGGACTCAGGGGTGTGACGGGGAGTTATATTTTAAGTTTTTGATATTTTTTTGAAACTGGTAATTTTGTATTCCTCAGCATTAAGGGTATGCTGGCCACCTCCAAAAATTTACATTTTACTGAAAGAGAAATACTTACAGTAATCCTAAAAAGTCCACTAACTGAACTTCCTCTTCTACATATTGTTCTTTACACCAAAAACTTAATGAAGTAAAGACCTTCCATTGGATCTTCTGCAATGAACTTTCTCTGCCTTCAAAAATTCTGTCGTTTCTTTCCTTCCAAATGTTCCACCAGATGCAGGCAGGAACTGTTTTCCACCAAATCTTCTGACTCTTGCTCCCTCCCCTTCTTATCCAACAGCTTAGAAGGTCTGCAGTGTGTTCAGGCATAGTCCAGTTCACCTTAGCCAAATTAATGAACAATGCCCAGACTTGTGCCGTAACTTTACAATGAAGGAAAAGGTGTTTGTTTGTCTCTAAGGCCTCCTTGCATAATGTGCATCTTGAAGCAATGTTTATTCCTCTTTTCTGCAGTGCTCATGAGTCAAGCAGGCTCTCCAAGCTACCAGCCAGGTGAAACACTTCACCTTAGTTGGTGCCACACTCTTCCAAATGGATTTCCAAGGTCCTGGTGTCCTCCCTGAAATTTCAGTCAAACCCTTGTTGTACAATCTGTTCACAGAGAACAGTCCATCTTGATTATGCTTCCATGTCAATTTATCTGGCTCAAAATTAGTTCCTTGAAATCCACCAATTACTGACAATAGTTCTGCTACCCATGCTATTTCCCAATCATTTAGAAGTCTTCTGAAAACCAAATTCCAGCCTTGGGGAGACCACATCTCCTCTATTGTACTATCTGGAATTGTGCTTATAGAAAATAAGCTAGGAAACAGTAATTGTAATGTCCCCTGTCCACTCCAATTTTCCTTCCAGAAAAGAATCTTGTCACCCCTACCCACCTTGTAGTTAACATTTGCCTTCAGAGCCAGCCAGAAAGCTCTAATGGTCCTCCATACCCCCACACCATAGGTATTTGTCACCTCATTTGTACACCATTTCCCATTTTGGCTATACTTATGTTGAATTACCTCTTTCCATAGTGCCTGATCTTCCTGATTATATCTAAGCTTTTATTCTGTAATTTTAGGTTCTTCACCCCCAATCCTCCATGCATTCTGCTTTGTTGAACTACTTCCCAATTTACCAAGTGGAACTTTTTTTTTCCTCATTGTTTCCTCGCCATAGAAAGTTTCTCCTTAGAGTGTCCAAAGCCTTAACCACCTTGCTTGGTATAGGAAATAAGGACATCACATATGTTGGCAAGGAGTCCAAGACTGAGTTGATTAAGATGAGTCTTCCTCCCAAGGATAGGTATTGAGATTTCCATAGAGCTAGTTTCTTTTCAGTCTTCTCTATGATGCCATCCCAGATTTTCACTGCTTTATGCATTGATCCCAAAGGCATTCCAAGATAAACAGTAGGCAGATTCTCAATCTTGCAATTCAAAATACTTGCAAGCACTTGGATCTGCTGCACCTCCTTGACTGGGAATATACTGCTCTTCCTCCAGTTGACTTTCAGCCCAGAACATGCTTCAAAAACCACTAGTATCACCCTCAAATGGCAGATCTGTTCCTGATTTGCCTCACAAAAAACTACTGTATCATCAGCATACAGTAGATGGGAGATTTCCATAGCCTCATTAGCCCTATTTCTCACATTAAATCCTCTGATCCAGCTATTTTGAGAAGCAATTCTCATCATGCTGTCCAAGCCTTCCATAGCTATAATGAAAAGGAAAGGGGATAAAAGGTCCCCCTGCCTGAGCCCCCCTTTCTGCAGGAAAAAAACCCACAGGTTCTCCATTTACTAGAATAGAGAACCTGGTAGTTTTAATGCAGAACTCCATCCACTTTAGCCACCTGCAATCAAACCCCATTTGTCTTAAGAGTGTTGATAAGAAAATTCCAGTTCAAATGGTCATAGGCTTTTTCAATATCCAGCTTGCACATCACTCCTGGCTCTTCTCCTCTAAGTCTGGTGTCAATACACTCCCTTGCTATTAAAGCAGCATCCATAATTTGCCTCCCCTTTATGAATGCCATTTGGTGCTTATTGACTAACTTGCTCACCACTCTCTTTAACCTTTCTGCCAGCACTTTGGAAATTATTTTGTACACACCAGTGATCAAACTAATGGGCCTAAAGTCCCTTAGTTCAGTTGCACCCACCTTCTTTGGGATCAAGGCCACAAAGGTGGCATTGAAACTTTTTTTCAAACATCTATTGAGAATGGAAATTCTGAAAAGTCAGCATCAAATCCTCTTTCAAAACATCCCAAAATGCCTGGAAGAAGGCCATTGTGTATCCATCCGGGCCAGGTGCCTTATCAACACATTACAGTTTGATCCCTTCCCATACTTCATCTTCTTCAAATTGCCTTGACATCCATATTTGCTCTTCTCCAGTAATGCTTTGGACACCTTGAATGTTCAAGTTTGGTCTCCATGCTTCTGTCTCACTGTAAAGGTTCTCATAGAATTCTAGAATTGCATTCTGAATATCCATAGGTTCAGAGGAGCGAACTCCATCAACCATTAAAGTGTCAATAGTGTTAAATCTTTTGTGAGCTGTGGCCATCCTGTGAAAATACTTTGTGTTTTTGTCTCCACTCTTGATCCATTGCCCTCTAGATCTTTGTCTCCATGCTATCTCTTCATTTCTAGCCACTTCTTCATACTCCATAGCCAACTGAGCCTTCTGCAATTGCTCGTCTTCAGTCAGAGGTCTTTGTTCTTGAATAACTTCTAGGCTGCCAACTTGTTCCAGTATTTTGTCTTTTCTTTCCCTCCAGTTTCCCTTATTCTCCTTGCTCCATTCTTTAAGTTTTCCTTTTAACAGGTTTAACTTTGCAGCTAACTTGTAGTCTGGTCTTCCTGTAACATCAAAGGAGCTCCACCATTCCTGCACTTTGCTTCTCAAACCATCCACCTTCAAACACCAATTTTCAAACTTGAAATAAGTTTTCTTAAAGGACCAATCTTCGCATGTTAGCATGATCGGATTATGATCAGATCCCAGGTTTGGTATAACATCCTGTTTGATCTGTAGGAACATTTCATCCCAGAGTGTTGAAAAGAGAAATCTGTCAATCCTAGAGGCAGTTCTGTGATTTTTCCCCCCTCTCTAAGTATAGGACCCCTCAAATAAAGGAGGATCCACCAACTCCACCTCATTGATGCACTCAGAAAATTCCTTCATAGCACCAGATAGCCTGCTACATTCAGTTCTTTCAGATGGGAACCTTGTGACATTAAAGTCACCACAAACCACCCACGGACCCTCACATTGATATAAAATGTGTATGAACCAGCTTCCACACACCTCGACTATTCTACCGAGCAACTATATACCGGGATGAGAATTAATCACTCAACAGTTTTGCCTCTACTGAAGCGGGATGAAAAGTTACTGAAAGGTGTGAAAGGAAATCAACCCCTTGACAGAAATCAACCCCTTGACGAAGCGATATGTCTCATACCAATAAAGAATGAACTTACAAATAGGTATTGCATGGATACCTACATATCTAATATCACTAGTATCAATTCCTACTAAAGTTCCAAAATAAACGAATAAGTTGAGAAGAAACTTCTAACGGGATTTAATTGTGAGAGGAAAGGATGCATTTGATTAGATGGTCGAATATGAGCACATAATTGGAGACTAGGTGTGAAGAGCTTTAGACTATTTGATAAGTGTCTCAAGATCAAATGTCTATGGAGATTGAATACCAACGAAGAGATGTAGAAGGGGTGATCCAAAGCTTAATATGGAATTGATGGACGGTGCTGCACTAAAGCAGTCACATATTATGGAGTTGTAGTGGGGAGGCAAATCAGAAATCCATGGGAGAGAGGAATTTACTTTATTGACGACACAAAGAGCAACACCATAACCATCAACAACAACTTTATTAATAACCAAATTACAAACAAAAGCCTTTGAATGAGCTTCAATAGGCAGAACATAGTTTTGTAATGTGTCACACCTGAATTATTAAGCAATGAAAAAAAAAAAATGGGAACATTTAACTGCAAACAAAATTATATTATCAAGTTACTTTTAATTTTTACAACTTCATCTTAAATCTGTCATACATCAAATTGCTTCATAAATCAAAACATCCACTAACATTATCATAAATTAATTCAATATTAATATGAATAACAAAAAGAGGAAAAACTTCGCTCTTGAGTTAGCTCTCTCTTAAGTTTTTGTTTTTTTTATGTAATCATTTACCTCCTTTAATCCTTCATTGTGTATCATCAAGATACCATTCTTGAAACATTCTTGAATGCCATATGTTTAAGAATTTTACTCCCAGGGAAAAAAAGAGTGGATGTCTGAAAATATAAATGTGAATAGGTTTCATAGATTAAGACATACGGCAATCAATTTTCTTAGTTTAAGATATAGTAGAATTAGTAAAGTGAATTTTCTGCAAAAGAAGAAGGACTACCTCCAGCAAAATGACTTTTTATGCCGGTCGACAAAAATCTGGGCTTGAGGTATACATAACAATGGTCAGCAAAAGGATTGATACTCAAGATAATAGATTTCAGAGATGAAACCTCATCTGCTCCTTACACATCCTTTGCAATTGTTTTGGTTTCACCTTGAAATAAATGTAAATGAATACACATGAGAACCAACAAATAAGACCCAGAATAAGGAAGAATATTTTGAAGGAAAAAAACAATAAAAACGGAAAACGAAGGGGAATAGACGCAACAAATAGGAATATTTTGAGGGATGATAGGAAGAATAGAAGCAAGCTATAGGAAGAATAGAATCAAGCTAAGTTGTAAATGCAACTAACCACGAAGATGGTAAATAAAGTGGAAAGTCAATACATCCAAACACATGATTACAACTTAAATAACAGACAAAAGCAGATTCATGGAAAGAAAAAACAAATTAATCAAATGGAAAATCAACTAAAAGAAACCCTAAAATCAAAAAGTAAAACCAAAACTCATCTGAAAGTGGCAGAACACAATGGAACGAAAGAAACTAAAGTTTGCCAAAAAAGGTGAAGAGAAAACTGAAATAGTTGCCAGACGGAGCAGGTGGAAGACGACGACAATGGGGTAAAATCTGAGAGAAGCAAGAAACAGATCGGATAAGTGAGAGAGAAAGGAATGGGATGAATTAAGGTGAGAAAATGTGGATCGTGTGTGAGAGACTATGATAGAGATGTATGGGATATGGTTGTAGAAATAGCTGACACATAGTACGTATACTTTTGCTTTTTTACTTTGGAGTCTATTTGACTACTCCTCTCTACAAAGGGCACATTGGACATTTCAAGTCCATTCTTGATGTTCTTGACGATTTTTTCTTGTTGTCAAACCATGTCCGTGAAATATGGCCCAAAACATAATCGCCGTCCAATCCGCTCAAAATTTTATGGGTTGAGCTCAAGATTATTTTATGTTGGGATGATGTTAGCCCAACTCAACATAGCTCATTTTAAAGTGATCTCTAACTTAACCCAATACTAACTCAATTTTAGCCCATTTTTAAGATTTACTTAAATTTGGGTCTATTGCTTGAGATTTACTTTACTTTTTTTTTTTTTTTTTTATGTATATACACTTTTTTGTATCATTTATCTTATAAGTTTGTTGTGTTCTTTATAAGGAAAAATTTCACGAAAAATGTTTTTCTCGAAAATATTTTTCCACGAAAAATGTTTTCCTCAAAAAAAATTGCCACAAAAAATCCGCAAAATATTTTTCAGGAAAAATATTTTTCGCGAAAAATGTATTTCTAAAAAATATTTTCCACGAAATATATTTTTCTAGAAAATAACCCGTCAAAAAAAAATCAATTGTTGAATGTCATGACAGTACCATATTTTAGCGTTTTTCAAATTTCAATTCATTTCAACCCAAGTAAGTCAATGTTAGACTAATCCATTTATTACCCCAACCTATTTATTTCCTCAACCCATTTTGATTGGGCCAATTTAGTGGCCAATTTCATTTCCGACACCCCTACCACTTATATATGATTCGATGAATATGAGTGTTAAAGTGAAGAATCTATGAAAAGAAAAGTCCACCTTGCTCACCATATGTAAACCCTCATTGACAATTTTGGGGTAAAGGGAAAGCAAGTGGAGGCTAATATTGAAATAGAATATGGTCCAATGTTTGTTCGAGTATACTAGAGTATGAGATACATCAACTTTGGTACAATACTACCATGGGTGTTAACTACTGCTGTGCACAAATATAATTATTTAGTCTCGTGGTTTAATGTTTTACCTTGCTGAAAAGATCGTGCAAAAATAACTCTCTCCTTCGAAATTTCTGCTCTAAATAAACCTTAAAAATTTGTATGACTAAAAATTATTTCATTAAAGGCAAAATGAGAATTTTAAAATTAAATTATTTCTAATTATAAAAAGATGACATTGTTTTCAGGATAGAGTAAAAGGGAATTTTTGCCACATAAATTAGGACAAAAGTAGTATTAGACTTTAAGTCATATACATTATACATTGACAAAAAAAATTACACTATCAGCAAAATTTACCCGTTGTAATTTTTATTCTATATATATACTCTCTCTGTCCCAATATATGTGTATTAGGTGAAAGTGCACCCGGAGCTAGCTCGCGTGACCGGGTACTCGGGGGCTCCGGAGGATTCAAACAACTGGCTTCCATTCCTAACAACTCGGGTCACATCTGCTAACCTCGATCAGAGCGCCACAGCATATACAAACGTTGAAGCCACAAAGAGGTCACATCACCCATACTTTAGGGTTTGAAAAGTCCAACTTTGGCTTATATAAGGGTTGGTTAGGATGGAAGGAAAGGCATCTTGGTCACACTTTGTAACCCTATCTCTCTTTTCTCTCTAAGGAATATACATAAGATCATACATTATTTCATACAGTTACATTCTTGAAACATTTCTTGCTTTTTATCTCGCATTGTGCTTTAGTCGTACTCACTGCCATTCTAAACAAACTCATAAAAGAGTTTTCAGGATTGGATATAACCCACTTGTCTTCAAACCTTTTAAAAACAAATCTCTAATCGATTTTACGATTTAATCTCGTTTTCGTCGAAACTTTGGCATCGTACGTAGGGGATAGTTGTAGTGTCATCCTGATTCATAGCAGAAGCTCTTAAACTCGCACTTGTTTGGAGTTGTTCCATTAGAAAACATTGATCATGCCTGAATCAGCTAGCAGTACATTAGAAAGTAGTGTTCCAATCGGCGCAAAAGATCTGCAGGGTTCACGATCGATAGATCTACAAAACTCTAATAGGGAAGAAAGCCCGGAGTTAGATGGACAAGAAGAGAGAGTGGAGATAGCATCACCCCTGGTGAAGGCTCATGCTAAGATCCCCACTTGGAGAACTATCTTGACCATTCGGCAGAAAGTAGGGGAATGATTCCTGCGGGCGTTATTCCAGGAAAAGGAAAAGGCGCCTTCACTCTAGGGTGTAGGGGATGTACAAAGCAGAAGACCCCCCTTCGGAAGTAACTTTGGCCACGGTCTTTGTCACGACCCAACCCCCGTAGGCCGCGACTAGTGTCCGGGTGGACACTCATATGCCCCCGACACTCGAAGTAACGTACTAACTTGCATAAATATAAATAATCACATATGATCTCGAATTAGCGCATAATAGACAAACGATTATCACAAAATAGTCAACATATGTCGAGAAAAAGCGGCTGGGCGCCGTAATGTACATATCATATCAGAATAGCCGACAAGGCTACACGGCGGGTAAAATCGCCCAAACATATATCACACATATACATAACTGTACGGATACAGCTACACCCACAGACATGTCCACAGACCACTAAACAGAGTAACAAACTCATATGACGGGACAGGGCCCCGTCGTACCCCTGAATAAATATATACATCATCAGAAAAATATATATACCAAAATGTCAGCTCCGAACAAAGGAGCACTCTCGGAAAGCTGAATAGGTGTCCTAAGCGGGTGGGTCGCGGGCGGCGTGCGCGCACTGCGGGCATGAACGCGACCCCGAAGAACGAGGGGGATCGGTACGGAATATGTCCGAGTATGTAAAGCGAGAAATACGGAACCACGATAACGGGATACGTAAAATAGATATGATATGCAAAATGTCAAAATATGTAATTAAATATAAATCATGCATAGGCTCTGCGTAACGATGGTCGCCCTCGTCGATGGCGCCATACCACGACGATCACACCGTAAAGTTTCATATCTCCGTAACCCGACATATCCCCGTAACACGTCATAGCCAACCATAACACCATACACGCATAGCACCAAATATAAACGGAACCGGCTCTACAGCGAGGGCTCGGGAAACCGTAACACGAGATCACACGGGATATATCATAACGCGCACGAAATATAACCGACCGGGATCGCGAACGAGGCAATAACCATAAGCACGAGCGGAGTCGTGAGTAATCATATGCATAAAAATCATAATCATCACTCATTAAGTAAATAAGAAACCCATATGCGGAAGTCAAAGTGGAAATAATATTAAGTTTTCCCAAAAATCCCTAAGGGTAGCATAGAAAAGCCGCGGGCCCCACGGACGGGTGCCGACCCCCATCCGAGCGACTATGAGGGGTTAGGGAAAGTTATGCCTTATGAACTTACATATTATGTTTTGGGGCGTTCAGGGCTCGTATGCAAAAGTTACGGACGTTTGAAGTTCGGACCCCTTTTGTAGTCAAAATTCATTTTAAGTCTTTCAAAATTCAATCATTTGAAAACATAAGAAATCTTAGTTTGAATACGTTAAGGAATAAGTTTTTAGAATCGAATAAAGTACGCATCTAAGCTCGGATTTTAGGAGTAGAATAACCCGAGGCTCGGGTCATAGCCTAGTAGTACTAAGACATGCCAAAGACGAAAAAGTAACGCCTTACATACCTCTTCGCTCGCAAGATAAGTCAAGCCTCCCTCGGCAACTTCAAGATCTACATAACGCCAAGTATATAAACATTAGCCATACGCACTTAGGCATTTAATTCCAAACGAACATTAGATTCTACGGAAATTTCGGCAGCATTTCCCTGTGAATACACCAACCGAGACTTCGACTCGCCAATTTCAACAACAACCAACAACAACCAAACTACAACATCAACAATCGATTCACAATGCATTCCAACATTAATATTCAATCCCGACACATTCTAACACTAAACACATATTGCTACATACTTAGAGATATTCCAATATATTCGACTAACCTCGTATAATCAAATTAACATTAACGCTCGTATACGTTCGATTACTAATCCGAACCATTTAAACCATATGCAAGAACACTTTAAGCAATTCATACAATTTTTCACACAATTCAAACATTGTTCAATTTACCGAAATTGCCCCAAACCCGAGAAAGAACAACCACGTCCCTATTTCCTTCTCTCTCGAATTTCATGAATTACACTAACAATCCATGCATTAACAATGTCATTCTCTTAGTACAAATTTTACATTAATCGTACAATGACTTCCAAAACAGCCCGCATCCTTCACCATACAACATCAACGTGGATCGTCAAAGGCTCATTAACGATATGAAACTCACAACGACAACAACTAAAGCCTTAAGTATCATTTGCTCGTCCTTGGCACAAACATGGCCTACGTTCGGCCATCTTCCTACACACACATATATATATGATTCACGTTCGTTCAACATTACTACAACAAGGAACATGCTACATATAATTCAAGCTATCATTCCAACCATTCATGGAACATACACGGCCACAAGCCATGAATGCTCCATGCCCGGCTGAGAAGCCATCGACATATAACTGTCAATCAAATAATCATCCAGCCCCATAACAAAGCGGTGTACCTGTCGGCCGTATGTACGCCGCAATGTGAGGAGCGTGTACGCTAAAAAGAATCAAACTCCGTGTCATGCTCCGGACGCTCACTCACCACCAGCCTCAAATGTATAAACACAGTGAACACGGCGCGTCTGGTCTGGGGGGGGGTAGAAAATGGGCCAAGAAAAAGCCTCCACGAACTCATCCCATACAGGGGGAGCCCCTGCGCCTACGGGCCGGCTCCCAAGACTCATACCAATTGGGCGCAATGTCGTGCGGTCGATGCGACGCGAACTCAGGACTCGGTCTCGGAGGCCACGACGAGCGCGGCGTACGCCGCGTCTCTCGATGAACTCTGAGGGTCCCTCTTCGGGCTTTGACCGAAGAACTCTAGCGGATTACGGGTCGGGGAAATAACGAGCCCTGCGGCCGTCACGTCCGCCGCATAATCATCCCCTGGCCCGAGCCTCCGGACACCCTCGCGCGCCCGTCGGGTCAATAGGCGATCGCGTCCCTCATAGCCCTATCCCCGCCCCGGCCGAGGGGCGGAGGCTCGGTACTCGAACCTCGGGGGCGGGCGGTGGAGCCACCTCTCGTCCCTCAACCCCGCCGGGCTGTTTGCTTCTTCTGTGCCTACGATGGTGATGGAGTGGCCGAAGCGGCCGCTTAGGGGCACAATTTCGGCTCGGCCGAGCACGGGCCCACGGTAACTCTCTGCGGGCCCTACTAGTCTCTCCCACGGCGGTAGACTTGCCCGCACGGGCGGTGTCCTGCTCTCGGAGGCATCGGCTAAAACATAACGCTTTCGTCGAGAAAGAAGTCCATCCTAATAATACGGCTACTATCGCACGATCTAGATCGAAGAAAAGACAAAGATCCTAATTGTCTGTAGCCTCCTGTTTATAGATGTGGTGCACAACACACCGATAAACGGGGACTCTGGACACGGTACGTGGACATTCGAGGACGAACCGCTGCGATACCACTTTTGTCGAGATAATAGATACGGGAACTCGGTGAAGCCTCACTGTCTCCTTAATATATAATACGGCATAATCCTCGGTGAATAGGTGGTCCCGGGCGGGAGGAAATTGGTTTGATTTTGTCGGCCGATCAACGATAACCCGAGATAGAATCATACCTCCGTGGAGTGCGGGGGCAAACCGTATGAAATCCATATTAATTATTTCCCACTTCCACGTCGGAATCTCCGTTTCCTGCAATAAGCCACGGGTTTACGGTGCTCAATCTTGACTCGGCAATTTGGGCACCGAGCCATGAATTGCGATATCCTTTTTCATACCGTCCCACCAATACAAACATCGAGGTCGTGATACATTTTTTGTAGCTCCGGGGATGAACGAATAACGGGCGTAATGTGCCTCGCCCATAACCTGTCGCGCGTAACTCGCGACCTCGGTACACACGGTGCCTTTGTGTAATAATACCCCGTCGATATAATCTCGAACGGAGTCTTCTCCTTCTCACATTTGTGTCTCCGTAATGCGCCGAGCGGGGATCTTCATATTGGCGGCGCTTTATTTCCTCCAAAATAGAAGATTCAGCAACTTCACGAACAGAAATTCCAGTATCCCCAGATTCGGCTACACGAACCCCAAGACTTGCCAGCTGACGAATTTCACGAACTATTTCTTTCTTTTCCGATGGAACATCTGCCAAGCTGCCCATAGATTTGCGGCTGAGGGCATCTGCCACAACATTAGCTTTCCCCGGATGGTATAGAATATCAACATCATAATCTTTCGGCTTAATTCTAACCATCTCCTGCCCTTGATTGCTCCTTCTCGTTTAAAGATATATTGGAGGCTTTTTTATGATCGTGTAGATATCAACATGAACCCATATAAATAATGTCTCCATATTTTCAAAGCATGGATCACCGCCGAGCTCCGGATCATAGGTGGGATAATTCTTTTCATGTTTTCGAATTTGTCGGGAAGCATATGCTATGACTCGGCCGTCTTGCATTAATACACAACCCGGTCCAACACACAGCGTCACAATAAATGACATACCCGTATGGTCCCCTCTCTGGAAGTGTCGGGACTGGAGGGCTTGTAGTCAATTTCTCCTTCGAAGAATCGAAAGCTCCGCTCATAGGCATCGATCCGATCGGCTTGGAATTTGGCTCCCTTTGTGTTAGCCTTGTTAAAGGCGGCTGAGAAATTGAAGCAAATTTCTCCACAAATCTTCATGAATAACCGACCAATCCCGAGAGAAAGTGCGTACCTCGGTTGGCGTTGTGGCGGGGCCAATTCTTCACGCTCTTCGATCTTCCGGGTATCCGCTGGGATGTCGTCGCTCCGATAATATGTCCCGAAGTACCCACCGATGTTAGCCGAATTCACATTTAGAAAATTTGGCATACGGTTTGCGTGTGCGCGATGCTACTCAATGCCGTCCTCGGATGGTCGCGTGCTCTTCTTCGTAGAGAATAGACGAGAATATCATCAATAAATACGATCACGAACATATCCAAGAACGGCCGAATACCAGATTCATAAGATCCGTGAATACCCTTTGGAGCATTCGTCGACCCAAAAGACATAACTCGAATTCATAGTGCCAATACCGGGTCCTGAATGCCGTCTTGGGAATATCGCCTCCCGTACTCGCACACTTTGGTGATAACGGACGCAGGTCTATTTTTGAGAAGCATTTAGCTCCCTGTTGATCAAATAAATCGTCAATCACGGGGAGGGTATTTATTCTTTACGATTACCTTATTCGGTGTCGATAATCGATACACGTCCGCGGCGATCCGTCTTTCTTCCTGCAAATAATACGGCGCTCCCCCCGGAGCGATGTCAGGGTCGGATGAATCCTTTTTCTAATAGATCTCTTATTTGTTCTTTCAATTCTTTTAATTCGCCGGTGTCATTACGTACGGAGGAATAGATATGGTCGAGTGTACGGCAGCAAATCTATCATGAATTATCTCCGTTCGGAGGAAGACACAAGCTCGTACGGGAATTCATTCCTTTGGAACGGATGAATAGTCGGTGTTTCGGCTTTTAAATCATACGCGAACCAAATGATAAATATAGCCTTTTCGATCATTTTTCTTGCCTTGAGGTATGAAATAAACTTACCCTCGGCGTTGTTATTACTGCCCATTCTATAATCGGTTCGCACAGGGAGCGACGAACTACTTTCTTTTGGCAATCAACATTAGCATAACACGAAGCCGGCCCGGTCCATACCCGTAATAACGTCAAATTCGGTCATATCTAGCTCTATCAAATGCACTTAGTACACGACGATCACGGACAATTACCGAGCAATCTTTATATGCAGTGGCTGTAATAGAATCCCTACCCGGAGTAGCTACCTCAAATGGTTCTATTGGTTGATTTCTATCCGATTTTATCGACGATAAGGAGAAATATATGATAAAGTAGAACCGGGGTCAATCAATGCATATACGGCTCGAGGAAAACCAATAATGTACACAGTAACCCGTTAGGCGGCGCCTCACCGGATGCGACGGTGGCTAAAGCATATATGCGGTTCGAAGGACCGCTAGGACGGTGGCCCGCCCCGCCCCGGCCTCTCCGCGGCCGGCGTGGGCGTACCTCGCCCCGGGGGCGCGTGGCTGCGATGAGGGAAAATGAACTTCTTGAACTGTGGGCGCGCCCCGCGCACTACCCGCGCGGAGCAATCTCTCGTAATGTGTGCACGGCCGGCCCTGAAATAAACAAGCACACAGCAGCCGATATGCACTCTCCCCAGGGTGGTGTCTCCCACAGTGGGAACACGGAGGTCTGGGTGGCCTCGGCGGCGGTACCTCGCATGTACGCGGGCACGAAGCCTGGAGCTCGGCCGGCTACGAATATCGACCTTTGTCGGGTCTCGCCCTGGCTTTTGTGGGGCGTGGGGGGTGTACTCGGGCTGGTGGGAGGAATGTCTGTTTTGTTCTTCTTGAGGCTGTCTGCCCTCGAATCCCAGAATACCGGCTGACCTAGCCCTGCGGGGGCGCGCTGTCCATAACTACGTCGGTGGCGCCCTGTGTCGCTCCTCCATGCCCTGGGCATATGCCTGAACTCGTGCAATGTCCATGCCCACGGTTCAACTTCAACACCTAGGTTTTCATGAATTTCATGCATATTTGCATGCTATGACACGCCCACACCATTCACAACACATAAAGAGAATGAATTCTTACTTTTCTTCTTCATTTCACACGTTGGCTAAGGCAGCCAAGAGTGAAAACGGATGACTTATTGATTCAAACAACGCCTCCACGTTAACGAGCACCCTTGAATTAGTTGTTTTGCTAGAAGAACCAATTTTCTTGATGGAGATTTCTTGGTCTTGAAATTTGCTAGCTATGGCCGATTGTCTCCTTGTTTCTCCTCTCCTTGGTTTCTTTATTTTTCTAGAATTAAACGAAGAGCAAGATGACTTAGTCATCTTTTAATTGCCATATATAAAAAAATAATTCATGTGGCCATGGCCCCCACAAGTAATTGACGAAGCCACTTTAGCCCTTTAATTTCCATGTACACAAGTTTTCTTAATTCATTTTTTTGGTCCCAAATATTTCCTTAATGCTTTCATGCCAACAAAGTCATATTCACTTTTATTTAAAACAAAGTCATGACTAAAAATCCCGACTTCTTGTCCCGGAATAGTCTTGTATCCTAACTTGTCGTAATACACTTGGATTATCCCGTTGTTAAAAATACGGGATATAACAGTCTTGGCATCGAACAACGTGATGATGGAGTGCATCGAAAAGCTTATAAACTACATGTTTGGGGTAACAGGCGATCGCCCTTTAAATAACCCAGAGGTTATCGATGCACCTTGGACTTTTGGAATGAACGCTGAGCAGATGGGGTTGGAGCCAGTTGAGCAAAATGTATACTTAACAAGGCTTATCAATCTAGAGAAGGAGCTCCATGACCAAATGAGTCAGATATCAGGGGCTCCCCATGTCTTGAAGGGAGAAATAGCAAGGAAGTATGGAAAGATCTCGTACAAGCTATGCGAGGCTCCCACGCCTATCCCAAGAAGTTCAAGATGACGGACATACCCAAATATGATAGGACCACAGATCTGGAAGAACACATAATGACCTTTGAAGCAGCCGTCACTGGGCACGATCTCAAGCAACACGATATTGAATCAGTCATGCTGAAAAAATTTCACCAAACGCTCATTAAGGGAGCACTTTCTTGGTATACTCTTTTACCTAAAATTCTATTGACTCTTTTGCTGCTCTTGCAGATACGTTTGTAAAAGCTCATGCCAGAGCTCAAAGGTTTGAGACTCACAAAGAGGATATATTTTCCATAAAACAAAGGAAGGACGAGTTTCTCCGCCGATATGTGGAGAGATTCCAGCGGGAGAGGATGATGCTGCCTACTATCCCTGAGGACAGGGCCGCTGCGGCTTTACATGGTTTGAACGCCAACAATTCAGACGCATCAAGAAAACTGACGGAAAGCCTGAGGAAGTTCCCAGCCAAGTATTGGAATGAGGTGAACAATAGGTACACGACTAAATTGAGGATACAGGATGACCTTAGAACCGAAGCCCGGATTGAAATAAGGGGTAGGCCGCAGAAAAGACCCGATAATGCTCTCCCGGCCATACAAATGAACCCGAGAGTTTGGTATGAGCCATACACAGCCCGCCCCCGGGCA
>NW_026713612.1:0-26324 GCF_029784015.1 Lycium ferocissimum | reverse complement strand
CAAACCATGCTTAAACAACATTATTCTTAAAAGTTCAAGAAACTACATTACGTCGTATTAATCCCTAAAATCAGCCACACAATTTTTACTTCAACTAGGGATCACTAACCATCATTTTTACATCATATAACGCATGACGACAACAACCAAAACACCATATATCATTAGACTACCATGGCTGCCCTGCCACTGCCCATACACGGCCAGCCCCTATAAATGAAATTTCATGAGTTTCATTCATTTTCCGCACTCCACAACAACATACAAACATGCTAAATACAATTAACTCATTACTCATAACACACAACACACATACACGGCCATATGGCCACTTTCACGGCTCAACATCAACACTTATATCTTCATGATTTCCATTCATTTCAACACACCACAACAACACACACGACAAGCTAAATAGAATTGTTTCATCACTCTTAGCATGCCACACATATGCACGGCTATACACACATATACACACGGTCAACTTGCAACATCCACATGTTCATAACTTCCATCATTTCCACACTTCACAACACCTACAAACCATCCATGATATATGAAAATAAGCATGAAATCTTACCTCTTCCTTTCACTTCCTCCACACGGCTAGGCTTCTCTTTAGCAAGAGGAGTGCCTTCCAAGCTTCAACAATCACTCTATGTTGTTCCTTGCCTTCTAATGAGTTGAATTGCTAGAGAAAACTACTTGTTTTCCTCACTTTTTTTGATGGTGATTCTCGGCTAGGGAGGCAGCCGTATGGTTGTTCTCTCTTTCTCTCAAAGTTTCTTTTTTTGCTCTTCCTTGTTCTTTCTTTCTCTTGAAGTTTCTATTAATATATAAAATGATCACATGGAAAATTAATAATTTGAACGTCGGGTTATTTGCCGAGGTGGGGCCCACACGTCGAGATATTTTTGGAACATCTGAGAAGTCATATGAATTATATATGTAAAGTTGAACACAACTCATGAAGGACCCTTGGGTCAAATCAAAGTGGAAACCCTCCAAACGAATATTCTTAAGAAAACGTTTTCAGTGACCTGACTTCGAGGGGCAAAAACGGTATTATAAGTTTGGAATTTGGAAAAATACCGAGAAATAGAAGTTGTAGATAATTGAATTAGCTTTCCAACCATAGGTCGTGGGTTCCCAGGTGACATCTGTACAAGGAGATATGGACGTCTTAAGGTCGAAAGGTCAGTGGGCTAGGCCCAACTCGTGACCAACCGGATTGGCCCAAAAATGGAAAGAAAAATTGAGGCCCAACCCATGAGGGTGGCCGGCCAAGGCATAGAAAAAGGACAAAATTTTAATTTAAGTCATGTGACATGGTCACATGACAAGCCAAGAATAAAAAGGGCAAAGGTTCATTAAATTTCTAGAGAATTCAAGACAAAAGAAAGAAGGAGAAAAACAAGAAAATTGCTCAAGAACAAGAGGAGGGGTTCGGCCAGCCCCTCCAATTTTACCCCATGGAAATCTTGATTCAAAAATTGTTTTCTTGTTGAATTCATACCAATTCAAGGTCCCTTAACAACTTGGTACCATTGGTTTGGAAGAATAAGCCTTGGTTTCTTCAATTTGGCAACATCTTTGAGTGAAGGAGATTGAAGAAAAAGGTAAGAATTTATGCCATGCTATTATGTTATGAAGGTTTATTTGTGTTCTAGTATGTGTAAATGAGTAGAATTCATGAGAACATGGAAGTTTGCAAAGTGGGTGTGCATTTGTGCATGTGGCCGTGTGTATGCTACCTTATATGCATGTGGTGTGTTGAATTTTATGTTGTATTTTAGTTGTGTGTGGGATGGAATGTATATTGAGAATGAAAGTTGAATGAATTCGATGGAAGGTGAAAAATTTGAATGTTGGCCGTGTGGTATTGGAGTTGGAATGATGATGAATTAAATTTTATTTAGCTTGTTAGATGTGTCGTTATGACATTTACGACGTAAGTGAAGTCTTAAACGATTTGAAATAGCATCGAAATGGCATTTAGGTCATTATGGGAAATTTTGTGATTTTTGCATGATTTTATATAAATATGCAAGTGAGGCTCTAAATGTGAATTATGGTTGTTGTTGATGAATTTGGGAAACTAGAATGTGTTATGAACATTTATGTCGAAGAACGGAAGTTTTGAATGAATTATGGATTCGGTGAGAATTTTGTCCGTTTTGCAAATATTTTGTATAATGATAGGGAATGCTTTTGAATGATGTTAGAATGATTCGATTAGCAAATGAATATGGAAATGTTGATATTAGTTTGGAATTGTGAAGTTGGAATGGAAATTATTGAATTATGTAGAAAGGAAGCTATTTGTGCCATAATGTAGTTTATGATGATTGTTGAAGTTGTTGGGTTGTTGTTGTTGATATTGTGAGCCGAGATGATTCTCGGGGGTATCATATGTATAGGGGAGATGCTGCCCAAATTTTTGTAGAACAATATAGGCTAAGGTTAGAAATTATGAGTCTCATGAATAGTAATTGGTCTACATGACCATTTGCAGATTTTGGCGAAACGGGATCGAAGTTTTGATGAGCTTAACAAGCGAGAAAGGTATGTAAGGCTACCCCATTTCTTCTTATGGCATGTCCTAGGTATACTAGGTCGATATTGGAGCCTCGGGAGCAATTTTGTTCCTTGAAATCCGAAATGAAAATCAAGTACTATTCATTCAATTGAATTGAACTAGAAAACGCATATTTCGTTGGAAAGCGCCCATATGTTCAAAACTTGTATAAATGTAATCGATTTGCTTCAAACCTTCATGTATGGTTACATAGACCCCAAATGTCCGCGGTTCGTGTTCGCCACCTCGACTTGACCCGAGGTGGGCCCGCTAACTCCAAGACTCTTTTGTTTGCCCTATTAGTCTCATTTTTATACGATATAAAGGGAGGACTTTTGCTATGAGTTTGAGACTCCGTTTGGTTTGTTTCATAGGTTATTTGAAAGCTTCTGAACATGAACGACACTAAATTTTCTGAAAAATAATTTATGAAGTATTTTCGAAAGTGTTGTAAATCTAAAAGCTTACATCCTTTGTATATTAATTCCGACAGACCCAATACTTACTCTGAGCCTTTTTGATCTTAATATGAGTATGGGTATGTATTTAATTGCCGAGTTTGAAATTTAATTGGATATATGCATATGGTTCTATTTTGAATCATAATTGCCATTTTGGAAATACTTTCGTGAAATAAACCCCGCTTGATTAATTGTTTGAACTATTTTGACTAATGAGCCAACATATGATTTTATTAAGTTTGTAAAAGCATTTCAATACATATATTGCATTGTTTGCTCACGACTCCGCTCGTGCCTTATTATGACTTCGTTCACCGGTTCCCGGCCGGTTTTGTGATCGTGCGCACCGTGATAAAATTCGGCGGATGTCGTGCTACGGTTCCCGAGACCTCGCCATAGGGCCGGGTTCCGTTTACGGAGTTATCTTTGTGATATGGCTTATGATATGTTTGATGATATGATATCTTGTGTTTGGGGTGTACGGAGATTTGAAACCTTCCGGAGTTATGCGTGAGTGGCACCGGTGTCGGAGTGGTGGCCACGTTCCCGAGCCTTATGCATGATTTCGATTTGCATTATATGTATATGTTTTCAGTACAGGTTTGATACACTGATCCGGTATTTTCTCTCCTTCTACTTTTACTTCCGTTATGATTTGGATTCCTGCACTTTATGCTTTACATACTCAGTACATCTTTCGTACTGACCCCCTTTCTTCGGGGGCTGCGCTTCATGCCCGCAGGTACAGAAGTTCGTGATCCGTCGAAGTAGGCCACGCATTCTGCTATTACAGAGCGCTCCTTTTGATCTGGAGCCCATATGTTGGTACATATCTCTCGTGATATACATGTTTCTGTACATTTGGCTATTTGGGGTACGGCGGGGCCCCGTCCCGTCATATGTTTTCTCGATATGATTTGTAGAGGCCGTAGTCATCTGTGTGGGTCGTGGGTCCTATGTATGTTCAGTTTGTTCATGATTTGTATCTTAGTGCGGTCCCGTCGGTTATGGTGGCCATGACGGCCCTTGTATTTGTATATGTGTATATATGTTCGGCGAGGTATATTCCGCCGCCCTTCTGACTTTGATATGGCACTTCGTATGCGCGACCGCCTAAGATAGTATCTATTTTCATTCTGCTAAAAATGATGAGTACGATATTTGAACTAAGCTAGACTATGATGTTTTGATATGAAAGTCTGTTCGGGCGTCCAAGTAGGACGCCAGTCGCGGCCCACGGGGCTGGGTCGTGACAAAAGTGGTATCAGAGCAGTTTGTCCTCGGAATGTCTACAGGCCGTGTCTCGTAGAGTCTTGTTTATCGGTGTGTTGTGCACCACATCTATAAACAGGAGGCTACGGACATTTAGGGTGTTACCTTTCTTTGGATCTTAGATCGTGCGATAGAGCCAGCTGTAGGAAACGAATTCCTTCCTACTAACCTTTGATTTCAGCCAAGGGACGGTATCGATAAAAGACAGTGATTGATGATATCTAGAAGCTACACAATGACGCGAGTAAGTAATGGTATGAAAGATGCATGTTGGAAAAGTCATTTGAAGTCTGATGGAAATATAAAGTTGAAAAATCAAAAAGGAAAGAAAATAGAAAAGTACCACCGGTGCCATTTGAATTATGTATGTAAGGTAAGACCCGACATATTCATGTTTTTACTTGAACTTGTTAGCCCTGTGTGGCTATGCTACGATATGATATATATGTGTACATGTTGGCCCGGTGAGGCGTTGTTGGTATTTCCTGCGCGCAGGTTTGGGATAATAAGAAATACAGAGGAACCTCTGCCCAAATTCTTTTCTTCCAAAATTATAAAAAGGGAAAATGAGACATAAGTTCTTAGCATGTCTTGAAAGTCGATACCAACAGAGTAAATCTATCATGCCGGATTAAAGTAAAAGACACCCCCGTGTCATTCGTAAGAAGCACCGTCCTTATTTGGGAAATTTATTGCAAGAACGTATATATGAGCAGCAAATTTGTGATTTATTTAAACGGACCAAAAACACGTTTCGGCTACATTCTGCTTTGGAAAAGCCTATGTTGAAGGACAAAAATGCCCAGCAGTTAAGTTTCACCTTATTGGAAAAATACAAACGTATGATAAGTAGTTGGGAATTAAATGGTTCGCTCACCACTTGCATATATATATATATGGACATAATTATGTGAAATGAGTACTAAGAAGTTTTGTGATGTCGTTGGACTCTAGTTCCCTTTTGCTAATAATTGGAGGAGGCCTTACAGCAATGTTCTAGCAGTTCCCGACGATTTATTGGAATGGGAATTTGTGGAATAGAAATTTAAATTGTGGGCTGTATAGAATTAGATATATAGATGAAGGTAAGGGGCGATACGGTACCTGAATGGTCAGAAAAGTG
Source organism: Lycium ferocissimum (assembly GCF_029784015.1). Taxonomy (NCBI): domain Eukaryota; kingdom Viridiplantae; phylum Streptophyta; class Magnoliopsida; order Solanales; family Solanaceae; genus Lycium; species Lycium ferocissimum. Next base: position 20,890 of record NW_026713612.1, on the reverse strand, counting down.
AAAGAATTTTCTCCAGGTCGGGGTGGGACCCGCCACGAGAACGTTTTGAAAGTTGTTAAGACCCCGGCTTATCCTAAATTACGTGACAAAGGTCGTACGGGGCGGTTGATGTGATTATACCGGCCTTAACGCATCTAAATGCATTAAAGTTGTAAAGTTAAGCGTGCTAGGGCCAGAGTAATTTTGGGATGGGTGACCCCCCTGGGAAGTGTACAAAATTTTCGCAAATACAGATATGAGAGACAAATAGGAAATATGGGGTAACCTAAAGGAATTAGGGTGTATGGAATGGTTAGGAACTTTATAAAGACTGCGTGGGCTAAGACAGCTTAAATACAAAAAAAAAAAAAAAAAAAAGAGCAATGCAGCTCAAAAATTAGAGTGAGTTTGAACAAGCGATTGTGAATGTCTTGAAAAAGGAAATGGCAGTAATATATATATATGTATGTACAGGACTTCCCTTTGTGACTATGTCAATCGATAGGTGAACCCTAACGGCTAGTGCGGTAATTTATGAAAGACAGTACGCGGACAGAATTTATGAGACAAAGTGAAAGGTGTGGTGCGGATGTTCCGAGATAAATTGACATTGATTTCGCTATAAGTTGAGATGGGAGTATTTTAATACAATGATAATTGGAGAGAAAAGAAAGAAATTGAGTAGAATATAAGGGGATCAGAACGTCAGAAAAAAAAAAAAAAAAAAAAAAAAAAAAAAAAGGGGTGAAAGTAAGAAATGTAATTAAGCAGAGCTTCAAAAGAGCCGGCAGGCAAAGCGTGAAATTATTTGCCAAAAGGAACTGGAATGGGACAGTGCGGGGCAAAAGAAAAACCCATGCTATGGAACGATGAATTATGTGAATATCAAGAAATTCGGATGCCGAGAAAAACGGGACGAAAGATAAGGAACGGGTGCGAAAGAGGGGATGACTTAGCTGAATCTTCCAACGAGGAAGGATATGATTACTAAAAGATAAATTCCTACATTGATTACATTATCCGAGGACCGAATATTAGATAAGATTTTGTACTATGTGATCGAGAGTTTCATCGCCCCGTGATTTTATTAAAGTTTCATACGAGGCTAATCAAGTTACGTATTGTAAAGAAAGACATGGACAGGGTAGGAGCATAGCCCTTAAAGAGGGGGGAAAAGCGTGTTATGTTAGATTTAAAATGGCACTACAATATCTTTAAATGCCAAGAAAGGGAATTTATTGACTAGAGGCCGAGCTTAAGTTTATCTACGTGCCAAAGAATAAAGGGAAAGAATGAAAGATGCCTTAAGAGGATGCTTTTCGCCAATATGAATTGTGATATATTTATGCCATGCTTTAATTCCCCCTATCGAGTAAACGGATGCTGTACAAAAGTACGCAGTAACATGTTCTAAAGAGGGTTGCGAGCCAAGTTCCTAAAAGAGTAATGAAGAGAATTATCAGACTCAAAGAATATTTTGGGTAATAACGATTGTCGTGATAAGAATATCAGTGCTTGGTAGTGTGGAAATCTCTGAAGGAAAGAAAGGGGTCCGTTAAGTGCTAGAAAATAGTTCATGGACCACTAATTACGTGAAGCCCAAGGAAATGTGCCATGAAATTATGTATAATATCGGTATGAAGTGGTGTTTGACCATATCTGTAAACAACCCGCACGAGAGAAATTATTCCACTTATGATTTGGAATTAGCCGCGGTGACTCATGTTTTGAAAATATGGCGGCACTATTTATGTGTAGGCTACGCTGATAATTGTACAGACCGTCATTTTTTTTTTTAGTAAAAAGGAAATGTTATGCATCAAAGGTATAAGAGAGTAAGAAAGGGCCTAAGGGCTATTATGCAGGACGGGCGAAATTTTCATAAGGACACAAACTCAATTGCTGTAGCCTATCGAATGTTTTGATGAAATAATTCGGGGCACGAAGATTAGAATGAGTAAGGAAACGTTAACCAGGGAACTTCCGTAAACCCCAAAGCATTAGTAAAAGTGGTCTGACTTCGATCGAGATTCTGTAAGCCATGCCTCTACACCTCCGATTTTGATGAAGCCCCGTCTGTTATGCCTCTGTGTTTCTAAATTCGATTACGTTTCTGTTTGATGTACCTTCGTTCGTCCGACTCTGATTACGAATCTGTTTGATATACCTCTGTACGCCTAACTCTGGTTACGGATCTGTTCGACGTGGCTTCCCACGTCCGATTTTGATTACAATCTGTCTGATATATCTTCGTATGTCTGATTTTAATTATGATCTGTTCGACATACTTCAGTACGTTTGGCCCTGGTTATGAATCTGTTTGATATGACGTCGGAGTATGAATTCGTTTGCTATACTTCTGCACTTCCGAATCTGAATACGTTTTGTCCAATATACTTTTGTACGTCCGACTCGGACAACAAATTTGTCTGGTATAATCCTGTACGTTTGACTCCGATCATGGATCTGACTGGTCTATTTCCCTACGTCTGACTCTGATTATGGACCTATCTGATATAGTTCAGCGTATCTGATACGGATTGTGGGTCTGTTTGATATGCTTTTGTACGTCTGGCTCCGATCTTGAATCTGTTTGAGATAACGTCAGATTATGCTTTTGTCTGTCATACTTTTGTACCTCCGATTTTGGATCTGACTCTGTCTGACATTCGTCTGACCTTCTGGTTTTGATAAAGGTCCTGTTCGTTATATGTCCTATTTAAGATTAGGCAGACCGCTGGACTAATGAAGAATGGTAGGAAGGGCTGGAAAATGAAGGCCCTCACGAGCGCTCTGATTAAATGAAAGTATGTGGTTGGCACGAGAACCCCCCCCCCCCCCCCCCACGAGGAATTCTTTTTTTAGACCTATAAGGCTAATTTAACATTCGAGGACGAATGTTCTAAAGGGGGGGAGGATGTTATATCCCGTACTTTTGAACGTCGGGTTATTTGCCGAGGTGGGGCCCACACGTCGAGATATTTTTGGAACATCTGAGAAGTCATATGAATTATATATGTAAAGTTGAACACAACTCATGAAGGACCCTTGGGTCAAATCAAAGTGGAAACCCTCCAAACGAATATTCTTAAGAAAACGTTTTCGGTGACCTGACTTCGAGGGGCAAAAACGGTATTATAAGTTTGGAATTTGGAAAAATACCGAGAAATAGAAGTTGTAGATAATTGAATTAGCTTTCCAACCATAGGTCGTGGGTTCCCAGGTGACATCTGTACAAGGAGATATGGACGTCTTAAGGTCGAAAGGTCAGTGGGCTAGGCCCAACTCGTGACCAACCGGATTGGCCCAAAAATGGAAAGAAAAATTGAGGCCCAACCCATGAGGGTGGCCGGCCAAGGCATAGAAAAAGGACAAAATTTTAATTTAAGTCATGTGACATGGTCACATGACAAGCCAAGAATAAAAAGGGCAAAGGTTCATTAAATTTCTAGAGAATTCAAGACAAAAGAAAGAAGGAGAAAAACAAGAAAATTGCTCAAGAACAAGAGGAGGGGTTCGGCCAGCCCCTCCAATTTTACCCCATGGAAATCTTGATTCAAAAATTGTTTTCTTGTTGAATTCATACCAATTCAAGGTCCCTTAACAACTTGGTACCATTGGTTTGGAAGAATAAGCCTTGGTTTCTTCAATTTGGCAACATCTTTGAGTGAAGGAGATTGAAGAAAAAGGTAAGAATTTATGCCATGCTATTATGTTATGAAGGTTTATTTGTGTTCTAGTATGTGTAAATGAGTAGAATTCATGAGAACATGGAAGTTTGCAAAGTGGGTGTGCATTTGTGCATGTGGCCGTGTGTATGCTACCTTATATGCATGTGGTGTGTTGAATTTTATGTTGTATTTTAGTTGTGTGTGGGATGGAATGTATATTGAGAATGAAAGTTGAATGAATTCGATGGAAGGTGAAAAATTTGAATGTTGGCCGTGTGGTATTGGAGTTGGAATGATGATGAATTAAATTTTATTTAGCTTGTTAGATGTGTCGTTATGACATTTACGACGTAAGTGAAGTCTTAAACGATTTGAAATAGCATCGAAATGGCATTTAGGTCATTATGGGAAATTTTGTGATTTTTGCATGATTTTATATAAATATGCAAGTGAGGCTCTAAATGTGAATTATGGTTGTTGTTGATGAATTTGGGAAACTAGAATGTGTTATGAACATTTATGTCGAAGAACGGAAGTTTTGAATGAATTATGGATTCGGTGAGAATTTTGTCCGTTTTGCAAATATTTTGTATAATGATAGGGAATGCTTTTGAATGATGTTAGAATGATTCTGATTAGCAAATGAATATGGAAATGTTGATATTAGTTTGGAATTGTGAAGTTGGAATGGAAATTATTGAATTATGTAGAAAGGAAGCTATTTGTGCCATAATGTAGTTTATGATGATTGTTGAAGTTGTTGGGTTGTTGTTGTTGATATTGTGAGCCGAGATGATTCTCGGGGGTATCATATGTATAGGGGAGATGCTGCCCAAATTTTTGTAGAACAATATAGGCTAAGGTTAGAAATTATGAGTCTCATGAATAGTAATTGGTCTACATGACCATTTGCAGATTTTTGGCGAAACGGGATCGAAGTTTTGATGAGCTTAACAAGCGAGAAAGGTATGTAAGGCTACCCCATTTCTTCTTATGGCATGTCCTAGGTATACTAGGTCGATATTGGAGCCTCGGGAGCAATTTTGTTCCTTGAAATCCGAAATGAAAATCAAGTACTATTCATTCAATTGAATTGAACTAGAAAACGCATATTTCGTTGGAAAGCGCCCATATGTTCAAAACTTGTATAAATGTAATCGATTTGCTTCAAACCTTCATGTATGGTTACATAGACCCCAAATGTCCGCGGTTCGTGTTCGCCACCTCGACTTGACCCGAGGTGGGCCCGCTAACTCCAAGACTCTTTTGTTTGCCCTATTAGTCTCATTTTTATACGATATAAAGGGAGGACTTTTGCTATGAGTTTGAGACTCCGTTTGGTTTGTTTCATAGGTTATTTGAAAGCTTCTGAACATGAACGACACTAAATTTTCTGAAAAATAATTTATGAAGTATTTTCGAAAGTGTTGTAAATCTAAAAGCTTACATCCTTTGTATATTAATTCCGACAGACCCAATACTTACTCTGAGCCTTTTTGATCTTAATATGAGTATGGGTATGTATTTAATTGCCGAGTTTGAAATTTAATTGGATATATGCATATGGTTCTATTTTGAATCATAATTGCCATTTTGGAAATACTTTCGTGAAATAAACCCCGCTTGATTAATTGTTTGAACTATTTTGACTAATGAGCCAACATATGATTTTATTAAGTTTGTAAAAGCATTTCAATACATATATTGCATTGTTTGCTCACGACTCCGCTCGTGCCTTATTATGACTTCGTTCACCGGTTCCCGGCCGGTTTTGTGATCGTGCGCACCGTGATAAAATTCGGCGATCGCTGTGCTACGGTTCCCGAGACCTCGCCATAGGGCCGGGTTCCGTTTACGGAGTTATGCTGTGATATGGCTTATGATATGTTTGATGATATGATATGCTGTGTTTGGGGTGTACGGAGATTTGAAACCTTCCGGAGTTATGCTGTGAGTGGCACCGGTGTCGGAGTGGTGGCCACGTTCCCGAGCCTTATGCATGATTTCGATTTGCATTATATGTATATGTTTTCGCACGGTTTGATACACTGATCCGGTATTTTCTCTCCTTCTACTTTTACTTCCGTTATGATTTGGATTCCTGCACTTTATGCTTTACATACTCAGTACATCTTTCGTGCGACCCCCTTTCTTCGGGGGCTGCGCTTCATGCCCGCATACGTGAAGTTCGTGATCCGTCGAAGTAGGCCACGCATTCTCGCTATTACGCAGCGCTCCTTTTGATCCGGAGCCCATATGTTGGTACATATCTCTCGTGATATACATGTTTACGTACATTTGGCTATTTGGGGTACGGCGGGGCCCCGTCCCGTCATATGTTTTCTCGATATGATTTGTAGAGGCCGTAGTCATCCGTGTGGGTCGTGGGTCCTATGTATGTTCGGTTGTTCATGATTTGTATCTTAGTGCGGTCCCGTCGGTTATGGTGGCCATGACGGCCCTTGTATTTGTATATGTGTATATATGTTCGGCGAGGTATATTCCGCCGCCCTTCGACTTTGATATGGCACTTCGTATGCGCGACCGCCTAAGATAGTATCTATTTTCATTCTCGCTAAAAATGATGAGTACGATATTTGAACTAAGCTAGACTATGATGTTTTGGTTATTCCTTATTTCAAATTTTTGAACGACACACACCTATGATATAACACATACCTTATTACTAAGCCTAGTTTATTTCGAATTTTTCCGATTAGACGAAAACCGGGATATAACACATACATGTACAAACATATAGGCCATTCGTGCCACCATAGCAAACGTACCGCTCGAGACCGGACCTCACGACTCGTCTCGCAAAGTCTCTAACACAAAGCGAAATCACAACTCGGTATGCTCCGACTCGGCGACACTCCGAGGGAAATGGAGCTCGCCAATCTCGCCGAAACTCCTCCTAGCAAAGTCTTCGATCCTTCCGGTGTACCGCGTGGCATGAAACGCGCCCCCGAAGAAAGGGGGTCGCATGCAATATGTACCGAGTATGAATGGCGAAATACGAAGAAATAATCGTGATCGAATCAAATGTACGGATAGTATAGCAGACGAAATCATAACCAGATCCAGATGTACAGAACATATGTACGATATGCAGAGTAACAGAAACAAATACAGAAGTGACAGATCAAACCTGCGCGGAATGCAAATAATTAAATAAAAAAATCATGCATGGGCTCAGGAACGTGGTCACCCCCTGACGCTGGTGCCACAACACATCATACTCCAGAAGATTTCAAATCTCCGTACAAACTCCGAACACATCGTAACATCATACACATCATATCATCGACTATATCGAAGCCATATCACATCATAACACCATAGACGGTAACGGCCCTATGGCGAGGTCTCGAAACCGTAACACATCATACTGCCGAATATGTCATAATGCGCACGATATAAACCGGCCCGGGACTCGGCGAAGGAAATCGTAACATATGCACGAACAGAGTAGTGAGAAACTAAATGCACATAAACCAAGACCCGATGAAACAATCAGACGTTCATAATGGATTATTCATAACAGAATACTTATATCAGAATCTTCTTATCAGAATATTCATATCAGAATACTTATATCGAAACACTTATGTCGGAATGTTTATATCAAGGTTAGGAATACTCATACTTATATCAGAATACTCAAATCAAAATACCTATTCCAAATTTCTTGTATCAGAATTTCTCATGTCAGAACGCTTGGGTCAAATATTTACATCAGAATATCTATATCCAGATGCTTAGACCAGAATGTTTATATCAGGATACGTATACCAGAATGCTTAAATCGAAATTCGTCGTGTCGTAATTATTAGATACTTAAATTAGGGGGGGGGGACATACGATCGCTAAACATATTCGGAATCACGAATAGAATGACCCGAATATACATATCAATATCACACCTTACTTGGCTCTAAGACATGCCAAAAGAAAGAAAGGGTAAGCCTTACATACCTGTGCCGCGACCAACTAGTTATGCTTATTTGTCCAAACTTGTCAATCTACATACAAAAGAATTCACACAATCATTTAATCCATTGTTATTCACTTGTCTCAACTTTTCAAATAAATTCACTTATATTGCCGAAATTTCAAAGATCTCCCCTGAAAATACACTGTCCCGAGAATATGGCTCGGCCCAAACCAACATCAACAAACCCGAGAATTCAACTCGGCCAATCCAACAACATTACTAGCAGTTATCCCAAAACACTTCTATATTTAATTCAATTCAATTCAATTCACTTCAATTCAATCTAATTCAATGCAATTCACATAATCTTCTAACAACTCAATTAACATATTACTTTACCCGAAACCTTCCAATTCACAACAACAATACATTCCATCATCATTCATGTATACTAACTTCAACAACAACCTTCCATCTTCATTACATAATTCATAACGACGACCACTAGAATATCAAATAATATCAATTTACATTAACTTACCAAAACACCTCTTATCCGACCATAACCACTTCTTACATATTTTCATGCATTTCCATCCATCCCTTTACATTACAACAACAACACAACAATCAAAATGCTAAATAGAATCCATTCATCGCATTTATACAATACAATACATATTCGGCCACCACAATTACAATCATACTTTCATGAATTCTTCCATCTTTTCTATATATATAGTACAACAACAAGTAACACACTACACAAAATTAATTCAATCTTCCTACACCATACCTCATGCATACGATCAACACTTCACACACAACCACACCTACAACATCACATTTCATGAGTTCCATTGACTTCCATATACTTCAACATGCATGAATCATCTTTAATATATATATATAGGAGATTAAATTCTTACCTTTTCTCCTCATTTCCTCAACTTAGCCAAAGTTGTCAACTTGCAACAAAGAGGAAGATTCTTGCTTCAACGACTATACCATGTTAAAGAGGGCCTTCAACTTAGTAGGAATGCATGAAGAAACAAATTTTTGGAACACAATTTCCATGGCCTAATTTCTTAGGGCCATGGCCGAACCCCCCCTCCATGCTCTCCTTGTTACATCCGGCATTTTTGCGTATTCGGAAAACGTGGAATTAACCTTGACTTGTAAAGAATAAGGCCAAGTTTGGATTTTCTTAGTATGAGCATGCCGGTTATGGAAGTTTGAATGTGGAAACAATGGAGAAGGCCTAAGGGCAAAATGGGAATTTTGGAAATTAGTCTCGGGATTACAATGATTAGTCATAAATAATTGGGCCAAAAAAAAAAAAAGGAGAAAGGAGGCCCAAGTGGAGGAGGTGGCCGGCCATAGTGGCCATGGCCCAACTCCATGGAGATTTAATTCTCCATGTGCTAATTAATAAAAAGGGGCACTAAGTCATCATTTTCATGAAGTTTCAAGAACAACCAAGAACACAAAACAATTGAAAAAAAGAAGAAGGAGAAATTCGGCCAAGCTAGGAGAAGAGAAAAAAATTCCCAAGCCTTCCAACTTTGATCCAAAATCATAATTTTCTAGTATTCCTACTAAGCTCAAAGCCCTCTTCAAGGTGGTGTAATTAGTTTAGCAAGAAAGTCACTTGGTGGCAAGTGAAGAATTTGAGGAAAAGGTAAGAATTCTATCCTTTTATGTTATGGAAGACTTGTATGTATGTTGTAGTATGTGGGAATGAAAGAAAAGCATGAAATTTGTGTGTTGTGTGTGCATGGAAGTGTGGCCGTGTGGTTCTAAGTGAGGGAGGAACAAAAGTTTGATTTATTTATTATGTTAATTGTGTTGTTGTGATCTTGTGATATAAATGAAAGAGTAATAGTTCAAGTTAGTATGGAAATGGGTGTTGGCCGAATGGCCTCCCTTTATGTAGTCTTGAGTGAACAAATTGTCGTTAGTGTTTTCGTCGTCGTCGTTATGGATTTTATAAGGAAAAATGCAAGTTCGACGACTTAGAATGATGCTATGTTGGTTATGGCATGACTTGAGAATTTATGTGAATTTTATGCAATTTTTACCTTTATGAGTATTGCATTGTTAGTATGTGGATTAATGTTGTAAATCATGAATTTGGAAGATAAGAATGTGTTTGGTGTTGCCTTCGGGTTTGGAGATGAATTCGGGAGAGATGGAGTATGGTTTGAGTTGTTTGGAGAATTCGTAAATTGTTTGAAATGTTCTTGAATATTGTTTAAATAGTTTTGAATTAGTAATCAAATGTATAAATGTCGATATCGGTTTGTATGTAAGTAGTTGAGGTAAGTTATTGGAATATTATGAATGTTGTTGGATTATGTAGAAAAAGAGCCATTAAGGTCAGAATGTATTTTGAATTGATTGTTGATGTTGTAGCTTGGTTATTGGTTTGGTTGTTGTTGAAATGAGCCGAGTTGAATCTCGGGGATGCTATATATATAGGGGAGATGCTGCCCAAATTGTTATAGAACAATATTGGTTAAGTTTGGAAATTGTAAGTCTCATGAATAGTAACTGGTAAAGGTGACCATTTGCAGATTTTCGACGAAACGGGATTGGAGTTTTGGTAAGCGAGAAAGGCACGGAAGGTATGTAGAGTCTTCCCTTCTATTCTCCGGCATGTTCTAAACGTGTTAGGCTCGGACGCGGGCCTTAGATATGACTCCGTCTCCGAAATCCGAAATTGAAATTGGCCCCATTTCTTTCGGCCGCAATTGAACTAGTTTCTTACAAATTGTAGTTTAAGCGACTTATATGTATGTAACTTTCCCAAATAGATTCGGATTGTTTCAAAACTCTCATGAATGACTCCATAAGGCTTATGATCCATGATTTGAGTTCACCACCTCGATTCACCCGAGGTGGGCCCACAGAATCCGAGACCTCTTACTATGGTTTTAATTGATTATGTCTACACACAAAATGCTTAAAGGAACCTTGTGATCATTGTACCGTGGTCCAATGATAAATACGACGAATCTATGATATTATGATATATGTTATGATCCTAGAAATATGATTCGATGCAAGTTGCCGTGCCATCCCCAAAAAGGGCCTATATATATACTATGATTGTCATCCGATTTCCTTGCGCCGATATGTCATTTAAATTGTTCTATTTGTTAAGGAACGATCATTCCGAATATTCCGTAAGCCTTGTGATATATTTGCTTCGTATGAACAAGCCTCAAAATTCTGTTTTGACATAATCCGTCACGACATCCGAGAGGTACGAATTATGACTTATTGTTGATTTGTCTATTAAGTCTGGACTTGTATGCATATGTTTCTGCATTGATCTGTTCGTGCAAACTATGATATGTCTTTTCACTGAGCCCGGGCCAGGACATGTTCTCGTGCGCACTTCTTTGTATTATTCACCGAGTCCCTCGTACTTGCGGGCCGGACACGTTATCTGTTCATGATTATGATGTGATGATACGGGATGGTGGCCGGATGGCTCATGATTATTATTCACCGAGACCCGCAGTAGAGGGCCGGGACACGTTATGTATGCATGATATATGATTCTGACATGCATGATTCCATATTACCGAGTCCCTTAATAAAGGGCCGGGACACGTTGTCTATATATATAAAGTATGATTTTGTTATGCATGATTTCACCTACCGAGTCCCTTATCAGAGGGCCGGACACGACGTATGTTCATATGATATTACATGATCGATATGCATTACTTATCTTTTGGCACTATGTTTTACGAGGTCTCGGACAAGGTATTACCTTTTGTACTTCAGATTCTAACCATAGCTCCGTCTGTTATGCTTCTGTACCCCTGTCTTTGATTATGATTATCTTTGTTGCCCTTCCGCTTTACATACTCGGTACACTTCCGTACTGACCCCCTCTTCTTCGGGGCCGCGCTACATGCCCGCAGGTACGTACGCACCGCGTGATACGCCGCCGCCGTAGGATATCCGTCCGTCGTTTGGAGTCGCTCCCCTTGATCCGGAGCTTGTACTTTTGGTATATATACTTCTGCTGTCATACATTCTGTACATGTACTTATTTGGGTACGGCGGGGCCCTGTCCCGTCTTCTGATTCTGTTCTGTATGTTAGAGGCCTGTAGACATGAATGTGGGTTATGGCTATGTCTGTACAGTGTATGTATATGTAATATGTTTTGGGAGGTTCCCCCGCCACGGCAGCCTTGCCGGCTCGCCTATATACGCGTATGTGGATATGTTGGCTCTGAATGGCCTTTGTTGGTATTTTCTGCATGCAGGGTGATTTCGGTTAGTAAGAAAAACAGAGGAAACTCTGCCCAAATTTTTCTAAATACTCGAGTTACTACTTTTGAGCTTTTGGTACGTACGGGTGCCCAGGTCGGGCGCTAGTCACGGCCTACGGGGCTGGGTCGTGACACTCCTCTTTTTTTTTTTTTCTCTTTTTTCTTTTTTCCTCACATGGCCAACATGGCCCCTTTAGAATTTTCAAGAGACTTGTGTGAAATTACCGTTTTGCCCTTAGACTTTTCTCAATATTACCATTTTGCCCCTAGCCTTCCACATTATTTCCATTGGTCAGTTTGCAAATTTCTCTCTTCGCCCTTAGCCTGTCACAATATTTCCATACTAATAATAATCATAAATAATATTTATAACAACTCATCCAAAGAAAATAATTTTTGAAAATGGTCTCGCCCTTAACTTTCCACCACGACTTTGGAATTTCCAAACGTACAAGATACGGGCTATAACATCCTCCCCCCCTTTAGAACATTCGTCCTCGAATGTTCAATTGACCTCACGGGGTCTTGTAGCACTTCGGGAGGAGTTCCTTCATTGTTGCCTTTTTCTCCATACCCATTCCATATAACCGAGCCTCTCGGTCTTTACACGGGTCTTTATTCCGTATCATGGGTTTTCTAATTTGCTGGGCCAGCGTATTACCCCTCTCTTCCTCGGATCATCCCTTTTTCTGTTACTGATTCGTGACAATGTCTTAACAAAAGCCACATCTTTAGATTCTTACTACAGCTCTTCTTGTATTGGCGCTCATGTCGTTCATCGCTACTCCCTGTAAGCCTAATATGGCCTCCCCCTTTTAAGGGGCTCCTTATATGCCAACGGTTCTTCTTTTCAACTCCGTGCACAACATAGAAAAATTTCTTACCATAAGTTTCCCTTTCATTTTCCGTCGATACCATCACTCTGGTCAGCATTCCCATATCTTTCCATGCGTTATTGGTCCTTTCGTACATCTAGTTTGCTTACTTACTTGTAAATTTTTCTTAACCGTGCACCTGCATTGCAACGGCGTATTCGTACCTTTTGAGCATTTCGCCACTCTTGTTCTTAGCACAAAATCCTTACAATTGGTACCTTCTCCTTCTTGTTGTTTGCGACCGACTTGAAGTCCACAAAATATTCCTTCTAGTGTACAAATCGTCCTATTCTTAATTCACCTTTTAAGAGAGTTCCTCCACACCCGAGGCAACCGTGTTAGTGTAACTACCCATTTATTCCCTTATATACCTTTCAAAAACCGGGATCTTCTAACATCACCACAAGACCTAATCGTCCCTTTCTCTTACTTCACATTCCTTGTCATGGTCGCTATTCCGTTAGCTCCACTTATTTAAATCGGTTTTCAATCCTCACACACTTTTCCTTCGTTTCATATTACTACACTTTATTCTTTTTACGCACCCATGCTTACAACTTCATCCCAAATAGTCCTGTGTCTTTCCAGCTATTCCTTTTTCTCGGGAGGTCTTGCCCGACCATGTTTCCTTATCTTTCACTTCTTTTGGATATTTGATCTCTTTATTTCCCACCTACTCACTCATTTTCTTCTTCTAATATCATAGCATTAAGACTTTTCTACTCTTAACCTATAGCGAAGATGGCGGCTTATCTTATAGTTCCTGTACCATTTGTTTTCTTACTACCGCTCAGGTTCCAGTGCCCCTTACTCGGTTGAGGCCTTCTTTATCGTAGCATAGGTTGTTGGGGCACACATGTCCACTGACATCATCACATATGGGATAACATATACATTCATATATACATATATAGTTGTTATCAACTAGCCCACAAAAATATTTTCAAACTTTATTCAAGCCTATCCTAATTCTACAACTGTGGCGTACTTTCTGTCCCTTCTTTAGTCTAGCCTGTCGCGTGCCAGGTGGCTTTTTGTGGTCTCCAACCATCTCGTATATTCTAATTTTACTTAGGCTATCCCAACTTCTCATTTGTCCCCTTAAATTCCAACTTTGAAAGATTCCCCGGCCTACTTCTGCAGGGGTCACCCATCCCGAAATCGCTCCCACCCGAGCACGCTTAACCTTGAAACTTTGGTGGATTTTAGGCCTTAACGCTTCTGTAATCGCGTCCACCTCCGCGTATGACCTTTACTACACGAGTTGGGGTTAGTCGAGGCCCTACAAATTCCAGGACACCCTCGTAACGCGTCTTTTCTTCCACAATTACCATTTTACCCTTTTTGGCCCTTAGTGTCCACCTTTCACTTCCGTATGTAACTGTTATATCCCGCATTTTGTACGTCGGAATATTTTAAGACAATTGCGGGAAGTTAAGGGCAAGACCATCTTCAAAAAAATTATTTTAGCATAAGTTGGTTATGAATATTATTTATGAATATTATTGAACGGAAATATTGAGAAAGGCAAGGGGCAAGAAGAGAAATTCGCAAATGGGCCGTGAAAATAATGCGGAAGGCTAGGGACAAAATGGTAATATTGAAGAAAGTCGAGGGGCAAAATGGTAACTTCACCAAGGGTTCATGAAAGTTCCCCAAAGGAGTCCAAATTAGTCATGTGATGAAAAGAAAAAGGAAAGAAGGAAAAAAAAAGGATGACAAAATAAGTCATCTTTCCATGGAAATTAAAAGAAGAATCTAGAGAGAGGGGGGGCATGTGCCCCTCACATGCATGTAATGTATATATATATAAGAGAGGCCCATCTTATAAAGCAAGAAAAAAAAAAAGAGATGAAGAACAACAAAGCCAAGGCCATTCGGCCAAGGCTAGAGAAAAAGAAGAGAAAAGAAAAAAAATTTAAGTGTTCAATCCTTGGTTCAAATTATGTTCTTCAAGTATCTCTACCAAGTCAAGGATGCTCTTTAATGTGGTGCAATGGTTGGAGCAAGAAAACTATCCCTTGTGGCAAGTTACAAATTCTAGTCAAATGGAAAATTGGGGAAGAAGGTAAGATTTAATCCTTTTTTATATGTTTTATGGATGTTTGGACGATTGCTACATGAAGAAATGAATGAAAGCCATGAAAATATGGATGTTGAAGTTGAGCCATGAATGTTGCATGTTGGCCGAAAATACATATATTGTTGAAGTGAAGTGATGAATTAATATTAGTTAGTAATTTGATTGTTGTGGTTATAGATGGTCCATGCATGTTGTGATATGTGGAAGTGAATGAAACTCATGAGAAAATGTAGTGTGTATGTGGGCCGTGTATGTGTGACTTGGTGTAGAGAAAATAAATTAATTTTATGTTATGTGTTGGTTGTTGTTGTGATGGATTTTATGTAATGAAAATGAAAGTTTGATTATTCAAATGGAAGTTGTGATAGTTATGGGCTGAATTGGAACGTAATATGATTTGAATATGCTTTCTTGAATTCATGGAAGTAATGTTGTAAATGTATGGAATTGTTGATATAGTTTGTGAGTTTGAAAGAAATAAAGGTATTGTTGGAGTTCTTATGGCATTTGGAAGATTTGGGTTGGAATGTCTTGAACATGTTGTGAGTTGAGTATTGATATTGTTGTTATGATTGTTGGTTTGGTCAAGTTGAATTCCCGGATTGTTGTTGATTACAATTTGCCGAGTTAGAATCTCGGGGATGGCACATTTACGGGGAAATGCGCCGAAATTTTTGTAGACAAACGTGCATTCAAGATTGGATTCAAAAAGGTACTAATTGAGTTTTGGTAAACATGACCAAATTGTAGATTTTGGCGAATTTGGAGCTTGAATTTGGAATAGCGGAAGGAGCGGTAAAAGGTATGTAAGACCTTACTTTCTTTCTTTGGCATGTCTTAGACGTATAGGCTTGATTTCGCGCCTCGGGGACTTCCCTAACTCTAGAAATCCGAGATTGAAAAATAGTTACTATTCATTCAAAGGGCATTGAACCAAAAGTGCCTGAATAGTGAAAGAAAGGTCGAAACACCCTAGAACTTGCAAGAATAAGACCCGATCACCCTAAGGCTTCCATAAGCAACGTTATGAAACGTATTATACGTAAAATTGTGTACGCCGCCTCATTCGACCGAGGCGGGCCCACTATTCCCAAACCCCTTCTTATTGTTACATTAAGCTTATTTCCATGCTATAGCTAATAAAAAAGTTTTTGGATATCGTTCCTACTATTAAACTAGTAATTGTTTTAACTAAACCCTCGACCCCAAGCTATGATTTTCCTTACTAAAAGTTTACAAGTGTTTTCCAAAATATACATTTTTCCTTAAAAACTAAGTTTCATAATATTGACAGTTTTTATGACCTAAACAACGACTATAATTCTATGATGACTATGATCCTATGATAACTATGATTCTATGATGACAATGATGAAGTCAGATATGCTATGTCTATGACCCGCTATGCTATGATATGTTCTATGTTGATAGTCTCGCCTTATGATTATCGTTCCTTCAAGGTGAGACAAAGCGACCATGATTATTCCATAATGCGATCGGAGGTTTCCGACCTTACGTCACTCCGATAAGTACATGATTTCCTTGGGCTCTCTTGCAGCTAAATATGAACAAGGGTTGGGGGGATGGGAACTATGTATACTTGGAAATTGGGAAGGAACTATGTTTCATTGCCACCTGGTCGGTAGCTTATCATCCCGGACGGATGCCCGACGCCGGGATTTATGGCGGCCGGGAGTATTCCGGCGCTATGTGGACGAGCCGCCTCGTGCGGTACTATGACCTGATATGACCAAGTAAGCATGCATGGCATCCGCCCCGTGGGCATTCATATGCACAAAGTTACTCGCTATCCTATGATATGTTCTATGTTCTCTATGCAAGATATGATTCCTATGTACGAGTCACGGCTTGACACGTCACGTTCTATGTTTCTATGCGGTTCCGTTCATGTATACATTTCTTACTATGTTATTATTCATGCCTTACATACTCGCACACTATTCGTACCGACGCCCCTTCTTGTGGGCGCCGCGTTTCATGCCGCGCGGTACCCCCCGACGAGTAGAAGTCATTATAGAAGATGTTTCAAAGAATGTTGGCAAGCTCCACTCGCCCCCGGAGAGTTGTCCGAGGTCGATACACGTGCTATGGTCCATGATTACGTTAGAGACTTTGCGTACGAGTCGTGGGTCTAAGGTGTCACCTTAAAAGAGTTTCTCTCGGTTGACGTGTTTTATTATACGGAGCCCTCATATTTTCAATCCGTATTTACTTTGAGAAACGTCGAAAAGATTTTGAAAAAAAATTTGCTATGTATTTTACTTCTTTTTTCTTAAGAATCCAAAGAGTTCATATGTGTAATAAGAGTTAGCGGGTTCGCTCGGCTCCGTACACGGGGTCGGGTGCCCATCACACCCTAGTAAAGTCGGGGTGTGACAGTAACTACCTTCCATCCTAGGTTCCCAGATTCCTGATGGTAACAGATACACCTTCATTGCCACTACTTCATAAATACCCGTATATCACTCCGTTCGAATTTCCTACTCACCGCTTTTACATAATAATCTATAACAAAGTTAATTGTCAACTTCCCGAATCCTCCATCGACCATGTTCCTCTTATACCATCCCCCGCACACAAGAAATGTCAATCATGCCTTACGGAGCATATATTTAACATATCCCGACCACCTAGAACTTCCAACTCCCGCATAACGTAACAACTATGTCAATACTTACCCCGTGACTTTCCATGTCGCCACTTACCTTTTCCGTCGTATGTAAGGCTTACATAAGAGATTTCATTTCCTATAGCTTGGCTCTATCGCACGATCTAGGACGTAAAGAAGGTCAACAATCCCTAGATGCCTCGTAGCCTCCCGTTTATAAATGTGGCCGGCTTCACACCATAAACGGACTCTACCGGACACGACTTTGCGTACAACCCCACGGACGTACCTCGCTCGATACCACTTTGTCACACCCTAATCTTGATCGTGGTGTGATGGGCACCGCCCACATACGAGCCGAGCGAACCCTCGGACTCCAATTTCATACATATTCCTTTCCATTTCCAGATCAAATCACATGAAGCGTACGTAAAGACTTTCAAGGAACCGATACCGTACATCGTCTTAGGCGGCCATGCGTATCAAACACAACAAACATATCGCATCAAATCCGTGGCGAGTGTGGAATGTACATCGCCCGAACATACATACATGTACAAACATATAGGCCATTCGTGCCACCATAGCAAACGTGGCCGGCCAAGACACGGACCTCGTACCACGACTCGTCCGCAAAGTCTCTAACACAAAGCAGAAAATCACAACTCGTATGCTCGACTCGGCGACACTCCGAGGGAAATGGAGCTCGCCAATCTCGCTGAAACCTCCTAGCAAAGTCTTCTCGATCCTCTCGCGTGTACACGTGTGGCACGAAACGCAGCCCCCGAAGAAAAGTGGGGTCGCACGGAATATGTACCGAGTATGAATGGCGAGGAAATACAGAAATGTAATCGTGATCGTAATCAAATGTACGAAGTATAGCCGTACTTAAATCATAACCGGATCCGGATGTACGTAGAACATATGTACGATATGCGTAGTAACGAAAACAAATACGAAGTGACGGATCAAACCTCACGGAATGCAAATGTACGGAATGCAAATAAATAAATAAAAACCATGTACGGGTTCGAGAACGTGGTCACCCCCGACGCCGGTGCCACAACACATCATACTCCAGTAAGATTTCAAATCTCCGTACAAACTCCGAACACATCGTAACATCATACACATCATATCATCAGACTATATCAGAAGCCATATCACATCATAACACCATAGACGGTAACCGGCCCTATGGCGAGGTCTCGGAAACCGTAACACATCATACTGCCGAATATGTCATAATGCGCACGATATAAACCGGCCCGGGACTCGGGGAAGGAAATCGTAACATATGCACGAACAGAGTAGTGAGAAACTAAATGCACATAAACCAAGACCCGATGAAACAATCAGACGTTCATAATGGATTATTCATAACAGAATACTTATATCAGAATCTTCTTATCAGAAGATTCATATCAGAATACTTATATCGAAACACTTATGTCGGAATGTTTATATCAAGGTTAGGAATACTCATACTTATATCAGAATACTCAAATCAGAATACCTATTCCAAATTTCTTGTATCAGAATTTCTCATGTCAGAACGCTTGTGTCAAATATTTACATCAGAATATCTATATCCGGATGCTTAGACCAGAATGTTTATATCGGGATACGTATACCAGAATGCTTAAATCGAATTCGTCCGTCGAATTATTAGATACTTAAATTGGGGGGGGGGGGGGGACATACGACTCTAAACGATTCGAATCACGAGAATAGAATGACCCGAATATACATATCAATATCACACCTTTACTTGGCTCTAAGACATGCCAAAAGAAAGAAAGGGTAAGCCTTACATACCTGTGCCGCGACCAACTAGTTATGCTTATTTGTCCAAACTTGTCAATCTACATACAAAAGAATTCACACAATCATTTAATCCATTGTTATTCACTTGTCTCAACTTTTCAAAGAAATTCACTTATATTCTGCCGAA
Source organism: Lycium ferocissimum (assembly GCF_029784015.1). Lineage (NCBI taxonomy): Eukaryota > Viridiplantae > Streptophyta > Magnoliopsida > Solanales > Solanaceae > Lycium > Lycium ferocissimum. The sequence goes on along the minus strand of NW_026713612.1, from coordinate 1,469 downwards.
ATTTCAAAAGATCTCCCCTGAAAATACACTCGTCCCGAGAATATGGCTCGCCCAAACCAACATCAACAAATCCGAGAATTCAACTCGGCCAATCCAACAACATTACTAGCGCTATCCCAAAAGAACACTTCTATATTTAATTCAATTCAATTCAATTCACTTCAATTCAATCTAATTCAATGCAATTCACATAATCTTCTAACAACTCAATTAACATATTACTTTACCCGAAACCTTCCAATTCACAACAACTATACATTCCATCATCATTCATGTATACTAACTTCAACAACAACCTTCCATCTTCATTACATAATTCATAACGACGACCACTAGAATATCAAATAATATCAATTTACATTAACTTACCAAAACACCTCTTATCCGACCATAACCACTTCTTACATATTTTCATGCATTTCCATCCATCCCTTTACATTACAACAACAACACAACAATCAAAATGCTAAATAGAATCCATTCATCGCATTTATACAATACAATACATATTCGGCCACCACAATTACAATCATACTTTCATGAATTCTTCCATCTTTTCTATATATATAGTACAACAACAAGTAACACACTACACAAAATTAATTCATTCTTCCTACACCATACCTCATGCATACGATCAACACTTCACACACAACCACACCTACAACATCACATTTCATGAGTTCCATTGACTTCCATATACTTCAACATGCATGAATCATCTTTAATATATATATATATAGGAGATTAAATTCTTACCTTTTCTCCTCATTTCCTCAACTTAGCCAAAGTTGTCAACTTGCAACAAAGAGAGAAGATTCTTCTTCAACGACTATACCATGTTAAAGAGGGCCTTCAACTTAGTAGGAATGCATGAAGAAACAAATTTTTGGAACACAATTTCCATGGCCTAATTTCTTAGGGCCATGGCCGAACCCCCCTCCATGCTCTCCTCTCTTCTTCTTTTTTTTTTCTTTCTTTCTTTCGCCTTTCCCTTAATTAAAAGGATGACCCTCATATATATACTTGCCTTCCACCATTTTTCCATATTTATGTTTTAGTCCCTCAATAAAAGAATTTTTACACAGCACATAGCCCCTTTCTTTATTTTTCTAGAATTCTCTGAAATTCCACCAAGGATGACTTATTTTGTCATCTTTTTTTTCTTTTTTTTTTTTTCCTCACATGGCCAAGATGGCCCCTTTAGAATTTTCAAGAGACTTGTGTGAAATTACCGTTTTGCCCTTCGACTTTTCTCAATATTACCATTTTTGCCCCTAGCCTTCCACATTATTTCCATTGGTCATTTTGCAAATTTCTCTCTTCGCCCTTAGCCTATCACAATATTTCCATACTAATAATAATCATAAATAATATTTATAACAACTCATCCAAGAAATAATTTTTGAAAATGGTCTCGCCCTTAACTTTCCACCACGACTTTGGAATTTCCAAACGTACAAGATACG
>NW_026713611.1:0-45254 GCF_029784015.1 Lycium ferocissimum | reverse complement strand
AGATCCTTTAAGAGTTGCCCCGGTGGATGATATCCGGAGTGACCGGCCGGTTATCATACGAAGAGGCTCCAGTGGCTACATTGGACAGACAGGTTTGTCGGTTGTGAACCAAGAATGTAGCTTCCGTTAAAGTTTTATGGAGGAATAATAATAATAATGTTGAGGAAATGACTTGGGAAACAGAAGAGGCCATGAAAATTAAGTACCCGTATTTGTTTCTGGCATTTCAGGAGGTTCAGTCTGAGGCATCATCTCTCCCAGGTATTATTTCATTTTTAGTTATCGTGATTGGTCGTGTGAGGCCATTGTATTGTATGTTGTTGTCACACCCCAATCTTACTAGGGTGTGATGGGCACCCGACACCACATTTGGAGCCGAGCGAACCACGCGACTCTGATTACGTACATAATATTTCGGACTACCGAACAGGACAAAAATGACACATACGTAGATATTTTTAAAAATACCTTTGTAATGTACAAGCAGGCGAATTTGTAATCATATGGAATTTATGGCATAATACGGAATGACATGACGGCTAATGGAGCCGCCTACAAACAAAATGACATTCGAGAACCCCACAACTGCGTACGCAAAAGTCTCTACAAAATGATCGAGAACATAATACACGGAGACTCGACTCGGCGGCCTCCGGGGAGCAAAAAGGAGCTTGCCAATGCCGCTGGACATCTTCTATAATGGCTTTCGCTTCATGCGGGTGTACTGCGCGGCATGAAACGCAGCCCCCGAAGAACGAGGGGGTCGGTACGAAATATGTGCGGGTATGTAACATAAAAGACCAACAAACGAATCATAGCCCACAGAGGATACGAACATAAATGCAATAGCGGGAGTATCGAAGTAACACTCATAAAACATAGGCAAATGCATAACGAGAAAATATGCCATAGCCGGCCCCATTATGGGACTCGGTAAACGAAGAAAGTGGTCGCCCCAAAACGGCGCCACAACATATCGGATCATATCGAGTGTGCACACATCATAAAGCGTGTCGAGACGGCCATATCATATCATATCGGAGGTTTACATGGCACGGCATACTCCACAACCCATGTACATATATACACCTCCACGCGTCGAGGCACGGCGAACAATGCGGTGGAATACGCGTGATAACATATCTGGCCGGGCTCGGTGAGAGGAAGCATTGAGGCGTCCACGAGTGGAGTAATTGCTTGAGAAAATAAATACAATATAAAACTTACATATACGAGAGATCGGACGGAATAATCGAACGACATATCATGAAAAAGGGTCGGACGAGGCATAGCACATACCTTTGAAGGCCGCGAAGGATTCTTACCAAAATAGAACTTCGGGGTCATTTGTGCATATCCAAAAATTATAAAACATATACAGAAACTCGATAGCATACTCGGATGGCAGATCTTATAACGAACATTTGACCCAATAATCAAAGCATAAGTCTTTCGGACGTCGGAATGTTTCGTGTCGAATAATCTTCAAAGTGGTTCAAATCTGAGGAGTAGGTCATATAATTCACACATAAATAATTATAACGGTTATTCTTTGGAAGTTAGAAAAGGTAGTTAAAGTTTCCTTAGTTTTCATTTTTAAGAAGGTCAAACGGAATATCAACACAAAGTTCGGAAATAGTGGGTACGCCTCGGGTCAAGTAAGGTGGCGTGTACCCAAAAGCGCATATTAAACCTTATGATGTCATTTTATGAGAGGTATAAGATAATCGGATTTTCATATGTACAAGTTCTAGATAAATCATGGATGACTTGTTGAAACAATCGCAACATAATTAATTCAATTCTCTTTTGAATGAAAAAGGGAGAAATTTGGACGTGGATTAGGGGGGTATAGTTGTCCCCGAGGGTCCAAATTCAAACCTAGTACATCTAAGACATGCCAAGAGAAAGAATGGGAGAGCTTTATACCTTTCTTGCCCTTCGCTTGCGAAAAATTCAAATCGTTTAGTCAAAACCTACAAATGGTCACATTTACCAATTTGCTATTCATAAGGCTTAAAGTTTCAATCTTAATCAATACTTGTTTATAAAAATTTGAAATGACATCTCCCCTGCATATAACATCCCGAGATTCAAACTCGGCCAAAACAACAACAACCATACCAACAACAATATAACAACAACAACAATGCGACTAAGCATTCTAAGCAAATAGTCTTATTTTCCAAATAATGCAACAACTCCAAATTCAACTTTACACTTATAAGTCAATATCCATATTTTCATGTTCACATACTAATTCAAGATCATTCAAACATAAACGAGTATTTTAAGCCTTATACCCAATGTTAAACATTTTCCATATTCCATCAAAATTCTCATTTATACAACAAAACCATTCAACACATTTCTACTTACTAATTCATCTCCAACAACAACAATCTATACTTTAACAACTTCATTATCTTAATATCATAAAATCACATTAATATGACATAATTCTCTACATTCCATTTTAATGCCAACTTCACCTATATAATCTTCATTTACATTGTGAAGATCACAACAACACAACTAACATGTTAAACAAAATAAATCCAACATTATCTCATCAACATATACCACACGGCTAACATGCCTTCTTTCCAATTTCATCCAATTTTCATTCAACTTTCATTTCCAATATAAATTCCACAATAACCACAAATAGAATACAACTTAACATTCAACTCATATTATCCATACAACAATATACATATCGACCCTTACATATATGCTCACCCACTTTGCAAACTTCCATATTTTCATAAATTCTACTCATTTCCATATACTACAACACAAACAAACCTTCATAACATAATAACAAAGGGATTAATTCTTACCTTTTTCTCCTTGGTTCTTCACTTGTCCAAAGTGTGAGATTGAGAAAACAAATGCTCAATCTTCCAAAACAACTACACCAAGCTGTAGAGGAACCTTGAATTAGTAGAATACCACAAGAAAATAATTTTTGGAATAATATTTTTGGGGAGTAAAATTTGGAGGGGTGGCCGAACCCTCTTAACTCTTCTTGTTTTCTCTTGTTTTTCTATCTCTTTCTTGTCTTGAAACTTCTATGGACTAAAATGAATATTTGACCCCTTTTATTATTTCCTCACATGATTAATTACATGGGCTTGGGTCCTTTTTATGGACCATGGCCGAATGGCCTCTATTGGGCCTCTTCTTCTCCTTCTTTTTTTTTCCATGGGCCAAATTCGGTTGGCCCCGAGTTGGCCTAGTCCACTGACCTTTTGGACTTAAAACGTCCATATCTCCTTGTACCGATGTCACCTGGAAACCCACGACCTATGGTTAGAAAGCTAATTCAATTATCTACAACTTCTATCTCTTGGTATTTTTCCAAATTCCAAACTTATAATACCGTTTTTGCCCCTCGAAGTCAGGTCGCCCGAAAATATTTTCTTAAAATATTCGTTTGGAGGGTTTCCACTTTGATTTGGCCCAAGGGTCCTTCATGAGTTGTGTTTAACCCGCGTATGTGATTCATATAACTTGTCACATGTCCGAAAAAATCTCGATGTGTGGGCCCCGTCTCAACTTACGAATAATCCGGCGTACAAAAGTACGGGATACGATACTATCAACGAGAGTTTAAAATTACGTAGCAACAACATGATTGTCAATTTTGAGGAAGCACATGTCACGCTCATACTCGAAAATGCGGGGTATAACATCCTCTCCCACCTTTATAACATTCGTCCTCGAATGTTAAACTAGCCTTATAGGGACTCACAAGATCTTTGGGGGAGTTCCCTTTTTACGGTTTTCGCATACAACTCATGCCCTAATCGACCCAATCAAATAAGGATTTCAGAGTACCCATAAGTTTTTTTTTTTCCAAGAACAAGTGGGGCACTTCTTCCTTACTATTGTTTCGCCACAGTACCTTAACGGAAGCCATATCCTTGTCACGCAGTTTTTTTTTTCCTGCCAAACTAGGATCACTATTGGCCGTTTCTCGTAGGACAACTCTTTTGTTCCTTGAATGCTCCTTCACGGAGAATATTATAGGGGTCACAACGTATTTACGACGTATAGACATGAAGAACACTAGATGTACCGCTCCTCAATTAGATAGTAAATCTAATTCATAGGAAACCTTGCCTACTTCACGAATTATCCGATTAGATCCAAGACATCTCGGCTATGTTTTTTTTTTTTCCATAACACCTCTCATGGGTGATATTTTCAAAAATGTCCAGTTACCAATCCGGAGTTCTAAGCGTCGACAACGATCACCTGTATACGATTTTTGTCTGCTCTAAGTCGCTAATGACCGTTCCCGAATGAGTTTCACTTTATCAATTATCCGTTGAATCATATCCGTGGTAAGTAGTTCAGCCTTGTCACTATTAGACCAGCCAATTAATGGCGCACACCTCTTGCCATACGAGCCTTATACGGGGCCTTCGAATGCTAGGATGGCGACTTTTATTACCGATAAACTCAACAAGAGGCGAGTGTTCATTTTCGATTTGCCTACGAAATCAATGACACGGGCTCGTAACTTACCCCTTTAGCGTCTAGATGACACGCTTAGTTTGCCCGTCAGTCTAAGAGTAGATGTTGTTTTAAGACTTACTTGTATTTTCAATTCCTTCCGGACAGATCTCCAGGGGTTAACCATATACTAAGCCTTCTGTTCGATATAATAGATGCGGAACTTTATGAAATCTTACTACCTCCTTTACATTACAATCGATATCGGAAGGGATCTTTGGTTTGACCCTGGTCAAGTTCTATTTGCCCTTAGTACCGACTCTATTGTTGATAATTCGATCTAACTAGCTCGTATTTTACGCATCATATCTAAAATATCTTAGTTACATTGTTATCATTGAACCCCTTACTTTTCTTACCAAGTATTTACTCATTTGATTTGCTTAGCACATAAATATTTGTAAGTTGCATAACGATCCTTGCATAATTCGTATAAATCATGTCCGATTTCGTACATAGCCTTTTCTTTTACGATTCATTGTATCATACGTATCCCATCCGTATCAAAGTTCATTCACTCTATCTTATCGTGTTTCTTTCCCTTTCTCTACTCGATCATTCCACATTTTTCTTCATTTCCTACCATAAGATTTTTCTCCGTTGTCACTCATTCATCGTACCATCATTAACGAATAACTCTATAGCCAACATCTTGGCTTTTAATCCGCGTAGTTTTGCTATCTTGTCTTGTCCTCTTAAATTACTTACTATCCGTTTGTTGTCGGTTTGATTTCACTAACTCGTTTCAGCATAGGATCTCGCAGAAAATTCAAGCGTTCACACTAAATGTGCCGTAATGTCGATTGACTCCACCTTACCTTTGAGTTTCTTTTGTCGCTTCCCTTTTAGGGTGTTCGTATATCATTATTTATTTATATACTGTTCTATGTCTTCATTCAAAGTTTTCAAATTCACATGGTTCTTTCCGAATACATTCAGCATGCCATACATTCAGCATACCATACCGTATCCACCTCTCCTTCTTCTGTAATTTAGATTACCCCCGTATGAAATTCAAACACGCTCACGGGGCAATATGAATTCTCGATATCGACGGTTAGGGCTCAGGTAATATCACTATTGTAACAATTGATCTGAGCTACATTCTAGTAATCCCCACTAGTGATTAGTGCTCGGATAACGTCATTGGCAACAACATATCCAGATCGTATTTCATTCATTCCCATCAAAAGTTAGTTAGTGCGTCTAATCGTTTCAAATTCTTCATTTAGTAACATTATATGTCGGCGATAAATATTCCAAACTTTCTTATAATATCATCTTCCTTCGGTACCCCTTTCATTTCTCCCACATTCCATTTCCAAGCGGTTAATCACAATTTAATAGGGTTATCGGGAGACATTCTTCAATCACCATCGGGAGGAACTAGAGCACAGCACGCACCGCGAGGCATCTCTTAGTACTTGATTCGCATGATTTGCCTTCAAATTTATTTTTGCATTAGAACGAACTATTTAGGTCATAATTACTTACTTGTATATTTTGCACTCGGTTACCGAGCGTTATTACTCGTCAATTTGGGCCTCCTACCCAAACAAAATGTGATTGGAACATACTTTAGCCCGTTTAGATGAATTACGAATTCGCCGTTCATATATGCTTCTTCAAAGCAAGATTTTTCCCAAATGAAATTAATGCCCCTTACAGATGGCGTGGGAGGTGTTTCTTAAAGCTTAGTCCAACATAGCATATTAGTCTTTCTATTCCTATTCTTATTATTATTTCCATCAACATATAACCTTTATTCCACACCTTCCTACGAACTTGGTAAGTCTTTTCATTCATTCAATAACTCGCTTTTCGTTCACACTTTACATGTATTCTAGTCACATAAATCTTATCTATTTCGGCCACTTCGCCATTAGGCTTTTCTTATCTTCGTGGCCATCCTTATTAAGATTTCTAACCATTCCGCATATTCTAATTTCCTTTTGGCTATCCTAATTTCCCATTCATTTCATACACCTACATTTATGGAATCCTGAGTACACTTCCCAGGGGGTCACCCATCCCGTAATTACTCTCGGTCCTAGCACGCTTAACCTTGAAACTCGGATGAAATACGATGCTCTAAGGCCGCATAATCATGTCCGCTTGGTCACATGACCTTTACTACATAATAAAGGCAGATCGAACTCTTACAGATTTCGAGACGTTTTCGTAACACGTCCTATTTTCCATAATTACTTGTTTACCCTTCTTATTCCGTAATAATCATCTTTCGTTCTAGATTTCCAGTTTTCCGTTAGTAACAAATATACCCTTGTCGTCACTTCTTATAAGTCCTTCGGGTAGGATCTTGTATAGATCTCCACTCGGCGTCCCTACATGATGATTTACCACAAAACCGATTGTCGGCTTTCCCTAAGTCTTCCAACAGACTTCACTTCTATTAAGCATCAAATGTTATCCGTTTCGGTCTTTCAGGCTACTAACCGTCTCTTTCACAATCATTCTTCACGCCATACCCCAAATCCATACTCCTCCGGACAGCTCATCTCATTTATTGTCTACTTACGATATTTTCTTTCCCCCCTTTTTGACGTATCTGACGAATTATCCTAATTAGCAATTTTAGCAGAATCTCTTTGACCATTGTTGCTATTCAAATTCGATACGCAGCAAATGCCAACGATACCTCACGGAACATACGGTTACATGACGCATTCCAACCATCCAAAGCTTCCAGATTTCCGGTAGCGAAACAAATATATCAAAATTCATTTCTGTCACTTTTATGTCATCACTTATTTTTTTTTCTATCGTATGTAAGGCCCACATATAGGAATTTCATCCTCCTATGACTTGGCTCTATCGCACGATCTAAGACGTAAAGAAGGTCAACAATCCCTAGATGCCCCGTAGCCTCCTATTTATGGATGTGGCGCGCTTCACACTATAAACGGAGACTCTACTTGGACACGACTTTGCGGACAACCCCTAGGACGGACACCTTACGATACCACTTTGTCACACCCCAATCTTACTAGGGTGTGATGGGCACCCGACACCACATTTGGAGCCGAGCGAACCCACCGACTCCTATTACATACATAATATTTCGGACTGCGAACCGGACAAAAATGACACATACAAGAGATATTTTTAAAAATACCTTTTGTAATGTACAAACCGACCGAATTTGTAATCATATGGAATTTATGGCATAATACGGAATGACATGACGGCTAATGGAGCCGCCTACAAAAAAATGACATTCGAACCCCACAACTCGTCCGCAAAGTCTCTACAAAATGATCGGAAACATAATACACGGACTCGACTCGGCGGCACTCCGGGGAGCAAAAGGAGCTTGCCAATGCCGCGGACATCTTCTATAATGGCTTTACTTCATCCGGGTGTACTGCGCGGCATGAAACGCGGCCACGAAGAACGGGGGGTCGGTCGAAATAGGTGCGAGTATGTAAAGCATAAAGACCAACAAACGAAATCATAACTGAACGGAGGATACGGAACATAAATGCAATAGCGGAGTATCGAAATGCTTACTCATAAAACATAGGCAAATGCATAACGTAAAATATGCCATAGCCGGCCCCATTATGGGACTCGGTAAACGAGAAAGTGGTCGCCCCGACACCGGCGCCACAACATATCGGATCATATCGAATGTGCACACATCATAGCGTATCGACGGCCATATCATATCATATCATATCGAGTGTACATGGCACGGATACTCCACAACCCATGTACATATATACCCCCCCTCGCGTCGAGGCACGGCGAACAATGCAGTGGAATACGCGTGATAACATATCCTGGCCGGGCTCAGTGAAGGAAGCATTGAGGCGTCCATGAGTGGAGTAGTGAGAAACTAAATGCAATATAAAACGTACAACATATATACGAGAGATCGGACGGAATAATCAAACGACATATCATGAAAAAGGGTCCTGGACGAGGCATAGCACATACTTTTAAAAGGCCGCGGAGGATTCTTACCAAAATAGAACTTCGGGGGTCATTTGTACATATCAAAAAATATAAAACATATACGAAACTCAATAGCATACTCGGATGGCGAGATCTTATAACGAACATTTGACAATAATCAAAGCATAAGTCTTTCGGACGTCGAATGTTTCGTGTCGGAATAATCTTTCAGAAGTAGTTTCAAATCCCAGAGTAGGTCATATAATTCACATAAATAATTATAACAGTTATTCTTTGGAAGTTAGAAAGGTAGTTAAAAGTTTCCCTTAGTTTTCATTTTAAAGAAGATCAAACGGAATATCAACACAAAGTTCGGAAATAGTGGGTCCGCCTCGGGTCAACTAAGGTGGCGTACCCAAACGGCGCATATTAAACCTTATGATGTCATTTATGAGAGGTATAAGATAATCGGATTTCATATGTACAAGTTCTAGATACTTGGATGACTTGTTGAAACAATCGCAACATAATTAATTCAATTCTACTGAATGAAAAAGGGAGAAATTTGGACGTGGATTCCGAGGAGTATAGTTGTCCCCGAGGTCCAAATTCAAACCTAGTACATCTAAGACATGCCAAGATAAAGAATGGGAGAGCTTTACATACCTTTCTTGCCCTTTACGCTTGCCAAAATTCAAATCCCGTTTCGTCCAAAACCTACAAATGGTCACATTTACCAATTTGCTATTCATAAGGCTTAAAGTTTCAATCTTAATCAATACTTGTTTATAAAAATTTGGGCAGCATCTCCCCTACACATATAACATCCCCGAGATTCAAACTTGGCCAAAACAACAACAACCATACCAACAACAATATAACAACAACAACAACAATCGACTAGAAACGCATTCTAGCGCAAATAGTCTTATTTTCCAAATAATGCAACAACTCCAAATTCAACTTTACACTTATAAGTCAATATCCATATTTTCATGTTCACATACTAATTCAAGATCATTCAAACATAAACCAAGAGTATTTCAAGCCTTATACCCAATGTTCAACATTTTCATATTCCATCCAAAATTCTCATATATGCAACAAAACCATTCCAACACATTTTCTACTTACTAATTCATCTCCAACAACAACAATCTATACTTTAACAACTTCATTATCTTAATATCATAAAATCACATTAATATGACATAATTCTCTACATTCCATTTTCATGCCAACTTCACCCATATAATCTTCATTTACATTGTGAAGATCACAACAACACAACTAACATGTTAAACAAAATAAATCCAACATTATCTCATCAACATATACCACACGGCCAACATGCCTTCTTTCCAATTTCATCCAATTTTCATTCAACTTTCATTTCCAATATAAATTCCACAATAACCACAACTAGAATACAACTTAACATTCAACTCATATTATCCATACAACAATATACATATACGGCCACTTACATATATGCTCACCCACTTTGCAAACTTCCATATTTTCATAAATTCTACTCATTTCCATATACTACAACACAAACAAACCTTCATAACATAATAACAAGGGATTAATTCTTACCTTTTTCTCCTTGGTTCTTCACTTGTCCAAAGTGTGAGATTGAGAAAACAAATGCTCAATCTTCCAAAACAACTACACCAAGTTGTAGAGGAACCTTGAATTAGTAGGAATACCACAAGAAAATAATTTTTGGAATAATATTTTTGGGTGGTAAAATTTGGCGGGGGTGGCCGAACCCCTCCTTCTTGCTCTTCTTGTTTTCTCTTGTTTTTCTATCTCTTTCTTGTCTTGAAACTTCTATGGACTAAAATGAATATTTGACCCCTTTTATTATTTCCTCACATGATTAATTACATTGGCTTGGGTCCTTTTTATGGACCATGGCCGAATGGCCTCTATTGGGCCTCTTCTTCTCCTTCTTTTTTTTTTCCATGGGCCAAATTCGGTTGGCCCCGAGTTGGCCTAGTCCACTGACCTTTTGGCCTTAAAACTTCCATATCTCCTTGTACCGATGTCACCTGGAAACCCACGACCTATGGTTAGAAAGATAATTCAATTATCTACAACTTCTATCTCTTGGTATTTTTCCAAATTCCAAACTTATAATACCGCTTTTGCCCCTTGAAGTCAGGTCACCCGAAAACATTTTCTTAAAATATTCGTTTGGAGGGTTTTCACTTTGATTTGGCCCAAGGGTCCTTCATGAGTTGTGTTTAACTTCACGTATGTGATTCATATAACTTGTCACATGTCCGAAAAAAATCTCGATGTGTGGGCCCCGTCTCAACTTACGAATAATCCAGCGTACAAAAGTACGGGATACGATACTATCAACGAGAGTTTAAATTACGTAGCAACAACATGATTGTCAATTTTGAGGAAGCACATGTCACGCTCATACTCTGAAAATGCGGGGTATAATAGTTGTAGTATATGGCCCTGTGTGGCAGTATTTTGGGTTGTTGTGTGCAGATTGGATTATATAGTTACAGGGGAAACTCTACCGAAATTTCTATAGCTCACGATTTGTTTGAACATTCGAGGACGAATGTTCTAAAGGGGGGAGAATGTTACGCCTCTCGTTTTCATCATAGGAGAACTTATGGTTTCCTAGTCGGGTATGCCGTTGGGATAGAGACCCGTGCCCGAGTTTCGGAGACAAAAAGTGTCTTACCCCATGTACAAGGTACGCAGGTATTCTTGGTAAGTTACAGGATTAGAAGTTGAACGAACTGAATCGACGCAACCTGAACTGATTCAGGAAAATCTACAGATACCAGTCATCGTCGATGGGCCATTTACATGTCGACGGACCGTCGTTGTGTGCCGTTGTTATGTTTCTGCAGCCTTGAATCTGCAGGCGCAGGTTGACGGAGCAAGTTGATGGACCGTTGACACGTCGACGGGTCATCGACCCGCTCGTCGAACCGTACCGCTGGAACTTTTTGGTTCCAAGTATAAATATATGATCCCATGACTTTATTTCTCATTTTTCTCTCTTCCAAGTCATAGAAAACCCTAGTATACTTACTCCCAACATTTTCAATCATCATGGTGGAGATTTGGTAAGATCTGAATCCCGTAAGACCCGAGCTTATGAAGAAGAAGGTTGCTACTAGGGTTTCATAAAAGTTGTAAGGCTTGGGAAGTTGAAGTAGAAGCTAATCCTTGGAATCTTAGACCCCTCAAGGTATGTAAATGATTTCTACGGTTGTACTTAAGTTAATTACTAAGAGTGTTAGTGGTTTTAAGTGAAGAGAAGGTAGCTATGAAAGTGGTAAGTTGCTGAAGGGTAAAATAGTGATTATGGGGTTGTTTTAAGAAGATGATTGGGAATTGATTTAAGTGTATTTTGATATGTAAGTTTTTTCATGGTTGTTGTGGATATTGAGGTTGAAGTTGTATTGAATGGGAAGTTGAAGGGTTGTTGAGCTTACAAGGGAAGTGTGGTCTACAATGCGTTAAGCTCTTTTTATATTTAAAAATGTTTAGTAAATGAGGTAAATAGTCTAATTGAGGCCTACGTTATCTTGATTGTAGACTTACAAGTTCGAGGAGTAGAAGTTGGACGATTGGATATACTTTAAGGTATGTTAAGGTTATCCTTCCTTTCATTTGGCATGATCTTATGATATGAATCTACAAGTGAGTAAACGAACTTCCATATTACTCTCCTCTATGAAGCACTAGGAGTACTTCAATCTTTGATGTTCCTATACCCCGTATGATTGTTCCTTCTGTTCATGGGTCTTGAGATTTCTTATGATGATGATGTTAGTTCAAAGGTTGTCCATCAGAGGTAATAAGGCTTTATGTCACTCCGAGCGTTCTATTTACATATTTCAGGTATGCATTGCATTCATATACATAAGCATATTGACCCATGACCAAAAGACGTTATATAAGCGTGTATTATATGTATATGGGGTATGGGGGAAAGGGATAGGCGTTATATTCGCTTTACCACCTGATCAGCTGGTGCACCCTGATGATGATATAGGGATCGGGTCGTACGTTCCTTGGCATTATTATATGATATATGCATCGGGTCGTACGTTCCTCAATACTATTATATGGGATATGGATTGGGTAGAACGTTCCTTAACACCATGACCTAAATACATATACATGAGCATGATTATCATTGAAAGCATACATATTATGCGCCCACAGAGGCATTGTCAGTTATACAGATTTATGCAGATACATACAGATTCTAGTTCATGCAGTTACATGCAGATAGTCATTTCAGCATAGGAGTTCAGATTTTATTTATGATTCTTATATATAAATGTTGTTCTTATGCCTTACATACTCAGTACATTATCTGTACCGACTCCCCATTGGTCGGGGGGCTGTGTTCATGCCCGTAGGTTCAGGTAGACCGACTGGTGGTCCAGCTCAGTAGGATCTCTATATCCAGCAGTGGTCAGTGCGCTCGATTTAATCCGGAGCTGCAGTCAGTTTTGGTATGCCACCCTTTTGAGATGTATATGCATATGGGTATGACGGGACCTTGTCCCGTCTTTTCTACAACTTTATTCCAGTAGAGGTCTGTAGACAGTTGTATGTATATGTCAGATGATGTAGCCTTGTCGGCTTCCATTCTTTTGTGTACAGTATATGTAGCGGCCAAGTTTTATGATGTCACCCCCCTTTATGAGGCAGTATGAGATCAGATTAAGTCACTTATGAGCCCTTGATGTTCAGTGGTTTAGATAGGTGTATAGGAATATTTGGTCACTAGCCGTCAGACACTCATCACGACTCATCGGTTTGGGTCGTGACAGTAGGCCTGAGGCAGAGGCTTCTAATGCTGTGATCTCAGGTAATATTTTTGTTCGACATCGACCTGCTTCGATAGTAATTGATCGAGGGTCTACTTATTCCTATGTATCTGTCTATAATACTGTTGATTGGGATTTGTGTTGTGATCGTATTGGTGTGCCTATCTGTATATCTACTCCAGACGAAGCTTCTGTTATTGTTGATCAAGTCTTTTAGTCTTGTTTAGTTACTTTCATGGGGTATGATATGTAGGTAGCTTGGTGGTACTAGAAAGGGTCGACTTTTATATTATCTTGGGTATGACCTGGTTGTCACCGTATCTTGCGATCTTGGACTGTCATGTCAAGATAGTCACATTAGCCATGCCTGGGATTCCTAAATTAGAGTGGAGAGGTACTCCGAGTTTCACTCCGAAGAAGATCATTTCCTATGTCCGTGCGAAGAAGTTAGTGGCCAAGGGATGTTTGGGTTATTTAGCCCATGTTTGCGATACTAGTGTTGATTCTCCGCACCTTGAGTACATGCCTGTTGTGAGTGAGTTCGTCGAGGTCTTCCCTTCTAACTTGCCGGGTATGCCACCTGACCGCGACATTGATTTTTGTATTGACCTGGATCTGGGCATGCGTGCTATTTCCATTCCTCCTTATAGGACGGCACCCGCTGAGTTGAGGGAGCTAAAAAAGCAGGTGCAAGATCTGTTCAATAAGTGATTCATTAGATTGAGTGTTTCTCCTTAGGGTGCTCCTGTGTTATTTATGAAGAAGAAGGACGGCATTATGAGGACGTGCATTGATTATCGTCAGTTGAACAAGGTCACCATTTGTAACAAGTATCCCATTCCTTATATTGATGACTTGTTCGACCAGCTTCAGGGTGCTTAGATATTTTTGAAGATTAATTTGAGGTCAGGCTACCATCAGCTGAATATTCAGTCCGTGGATATTTCGAAGACGGCTTTCTGGACTCATTTTGGCTACTACGAGTTCTTTGTGATGTCTTTTGGTCTTACAAATGCCCCTGCTATGTTTATGACTTTGATAAATGGCATTTTCAAGCCAGATCTTTATTTTTTTGTGATTGTATTCATTGATGAGATCTTGGTTTATTCCAAGAGTAGGGAGGAGCATGAGCGCCATTTGAAGATTGTTCTTGGGTTGTTGAGGGAGAAGAGGCTTTATGCCAAGTTTTCTAAGTGTGAGTTCTGGCTTGAGTTTGTGGCATTCTTGGGCCACGTTGTGTCTAAGGACGAGATTATGGTTGATCCCAAGAAGATTGAGGCCGTTAGAGATTGGGCAAGGCCCACTATTGTGATCGAGATCCATAGCTTCGTCGGATTAGCTAGCTATTATCGTCAATTGGTGAAGGGTTTTGATTTTATTGCTTCTTCGTTGACTAGATTGACTTAGACGGATGTTCCTTTCCGGCAATCTGATGATTATGAGGAGAGCTTTCAAAAGCTCAAAACCCTTTTGGCTTCAGTCCCGATTCTAGCATTACTTGTGGAGGGTAAGGATTTCTCAGTCTATTATGATGCATCCCATGTGGGTTTGGGTGCAGTCTTGATACAATAGGGTAGTGTCATAGCCTCCGCTTTTCGTCAGTTAAAGATCTATGGGAGAAACTACCTTACCCATGATTTGGAGTTGCTAGTTGTGGTCTTCGCTTTGAAGATCTAGAGGCATTACTTGTATGGCGTCCATTGTGAGGTTTTCACCGACCACTATAGCCTTTATCACGTGTTTACCCAGAAAGATCTTAATTTCAGGCAGCGCTGATGGATGGAGCTCCTGAAGGACTATGACATCTCTATTCTTTATCCTCCAAGGAAAGCCAATATTGTTATTGATGCCTTAAGTCGCATGGCCACAAGTATAGGGAGTTTAGCCTGTTTGGTTGTTTTTTAGCGTCCGTTGGCCATGGAGGTTCAGACTCTGGACAACAGTTTTATTTGTCTTGATATTTCAGTTCCAAGCAGAGTCTTAGCTTGTGTTGAGGCCAGATCATCCCTATTAGAGTAGATCAGGACTCATCAGTTTGAGGATGCTCAGTTGCGTAAGATTCGAGATAAGGTTCTGAGGGGTGAGGCCAAGGAGACCATTCTTGATAGCGAGGGGATTCTGAGGATCAAGGGACGCATGTGTGTTCCGCGTGTTGGTGATTTGATTCATTTGATCTTGACTGAGGCCCATAGTTTGAGGTACTCTATTTATTCGGGTACCACAAAGATGTATTGGGATTTGAGGCAACACTACTAGTGGGGGAGGATGAACATAGATATTGCAGATTTTATGTCTAAGTGTGGGAATTGTCAGCAAGTGAAGTATGAGCACCAGAGACTTGGTGGTGTGCTCAAGAGAATACTGTTCCCGAATGGAAGTGGGAGAGGATTGCCATGGATTTTGTTGTGGGTCTTCCAAAGACCCTGGGCAAGTTTGATTTTGTGTCAGTTATTGTTGACCGGTTGACTAAGTCCGCTCATTTCATTCCAGTTCAGGTCACTTATACTATGGAGAGGTTAGCCAGGATCTATGTTTGTGATATTGTGCGATTCCACGGGGTCCCTATTTTCATTATTGGGGATCGAGGTCCCTATTTCCATTGTTTCGTATCGAAGTCCCCAGTTTACTTCTAATTTCTGGAAGGCTTTTCAAACAGAGTCAGGTACTCAGTTGGACCTAAGTATAACCTTCCATCCCCAGATCGATGGTCAGTCCGAGAGGACTATTCAGGTGCTCAAGGATATGTTGAGAGCATGTGCCGTTAATTTTGGTGGTCATTGGGACTAGTTCTTGCCCCAAGAGGAGTTTGCGTAAAATAATAGCTACCATTCGAGGCTTTGTATGGTAGGAGGTGCCATTCTGCTATTGGGTGGTTAGATATATTTGAGGTTCACCTGTGGGGCACACTTTTGTTGAGAGAGTCCGTGGACAGGGTGAAGCTTATTCAGGAAAAGCTTCTAGCAGCTCAGAGTCGCCAGAAGATGTATGCGGACCGGAAGGTTCGGGATTTAGAGTTTGGGGTGGGCGAGCAAGTGCTTCTGAATATCTCACCCATGAAGGGTGTCATGCTGTTTGGGAAGAGGGACAAGTTGAGTTCGAGGTATCTTGGCCTATTTGAGATTCTCCATAGAGTTGGTGATGTTGCTTATGAGTTAGCCTTGCCACAAGGCCTGTCCGGTGTTCATTCGGTTTTTCATGTGTCTATGTTGAAGAAATACCATTCTAATGGTTCTTACATTGTCCGTTGTGATTCAGTGTTACTTGATAAGAATCTGACCTATGAGGAGGAGCTGATAGCGATCTTGGATAGGCAAGTTTGAAAATTGAGGTCCAAGGATTGCTTCTGTGAAGGTTTAATGGAAGCATCGTCTTGTTGAGGAGGCTACTTTGGAGATCGATTATGATATGCGCGAGAGATATTCTCAGTTGTTCGCTGATTCATGTACTTTTTCCCGTTTCATTTCCTTGTCACTCGAGGACGAGCAATTATTTAATTGGTATCTGATGTAACAATCCGTTTGGCTGTTACGTTACTTTTTACCTTGTTGCCTTTTTTTTTTTAGCTTTCTTAGCTTATATTAGACTTGCGAGGATGGGTGGTATGATTTTTGAGGTTATCGGATGAATATTAGATGGGTTTTTGTGATAATAAGCCTTTAAGAGAAGAATGTTTGACCTAAGGTTGACTTTTGGGTAAACGAACCTTTTTTTAGAAATCTGTCTATTCTGAGAGGTCCAGATTATAGTTTGTGACCTGCGGGTATGTTGGGTTCAATTCCCAATGCATTAAAGTGTGTTTTGGGACTTGGTTTGGAAAGTTGGTTTTAGGGTATTGGGAGTTGACTTGGTAAATAAGACCCCCGTTGAGAAATCCGAGGCCACGGGTGAGTTCATAGCGCGTGTTTATGTGGGTTTGCATAGTTGTGTTGTATCTGTGGGGCCTCGAGTGATAGTCGGATGTCGGATTGAGACTTGTGGAGTTATGGGAAAATCTGATGTCTGGTGTACTGCCAAGGCGGCACCAGGACCGCGGCAGCGGTATCGCCGTGGCAATGGCACTGCTGCTATAGCGGCTTTGTGAGATTGTGAGCGACCGTCGGGATGGTCATGTCACCGCTGTAGCGGTTCCACCGTAGCGGACTGTAGACTCCAATAGCGATAGACGAGGACTTAAATGACTTAAATCCTTTTTCAAAACCTATCACTCCTCATTCATTACTCTCGGTTCAAGTGCTATTTTGGGAGAAAAACAAGAGATTCTAAGGCAATTATTCATTGGGGTAAGTTCATCTAACCATATTCATCATTTATGATTCATAATCCATCTTAGAAACTCCCTAATTCATGCTAGAATCTTCCTGTAACATAAGGATTAAAGAGGGTCCTTGGGGTTTCTTTCTTGAATGAACTTTTAGTTATCAAACCTTGATTTGTTGATGGAATAAGCTTATATTAGTAGGGAATTGATGGGTAATAGCTTTATAAAAATGATTCCTTCATTATTAGTAACCAATTCATGAATTTTAGAATTAGGGCTCATACCTAAATTTGGGGCTTTCTCTTTAAATACGATTTTAGCTTAATATTGAGTTGTTTTGGGAATTGATTAGTGGGTTTTGATCACTTAGACTTGAATTGCATGTTTCACTTTCAAGAATTTCCCGTTTTGCCCTTATGGGCCAATTTCCCCAAATCCCATAGGCTTACGTTGACCAAATTAGAAGCCTGGCATTTTGGCTACCATTTTTTATGATTTCTAATCTAGATTACGTTATAAACAGACCCTGTGTATTTGGAGACATTGAGGAAAGGCAAGGCGCTCGCGTGATTGTTTGGGATTCCTGTTCGGCACTCCAGGTAGGTTATGGCTTACCTTTTTTTGTTAGACTTCGGTTAGCGACTCATATGTAGTATTGGGGAATTGTTGGAGACATCATGTGAACTTCTGGGTATGAAGTTTGGGATGTAATTCTTAGGTTGGTACTGTTGTGTGACTTGTGTGTTCGGTCATGTGGCCTGTAGAATCCCTAGTTATACTTGACTTTTCTTATGCGAATTGGTGGTTTCTATGAAATATGGAAGACTGGTTGGAGGGAATGATAGTGGAAGATGGTGATGACGGAGGTAATTATGATTCATGCGACATTGTTATATTTGTGTAGCCATCTCTATGTTGTGTGATACAAAGTGGTTAGCAACGATTTGGATGGAGAAGTCAGTCTAGGCTGTGTGACGGAATAACGGTACATGGACTTAGCGGTCCCCCATGGGTCATGACTGTCGAGAGGTAGACATCCTCCCCCCGAGAGCATGTGTGTATCATTGCAGTGCATTTCATATGAATTCACAGTGCATGTTCTTATTGTCATTTGGATTGTTATTGATCCTTATTTGGTTATGTTCGGAGTTGTGAAATAATTGAAACATTGTTGGTAATTGATTACACTATTTTGACTTGTTGACTTGTATCTGTCTGTGAGCATGATTATCTTTCCATTTCCCTATTTGCATGCGTGATCTAACTGTTGTCGGCCTATGATATTTACTCAGTACTGTGTTTTGTACTGACGCTTCCTTACTGTACTCTTTTTATGAGTGCAGAGTTCGCTGTTAGGGAGACTTCTACACCTCGTGACTGATCCCGAGGCGACGCTCCTAGAGTTCTGAGGGTGAGCTCCTGATGATTCATGCAACCCGAGACTCTATCTTCTTTATTATCCCATTTCTATTTCGAGAAAATATATATTTCAGATGATGTATTGACTATTCAGACTTGTAGTAGTATTTAGTAGCTCTTGTATTGATCAGACAAGATTTTTGGGATTTGTCTATCTTCTGCACTTAGTATTTATATATTATGTCAGACTTATTGTATTATTCTTGGCTTTTCATTCATTTATTTATTTATTGTTGGTTGGTTGCATAAAGGACAGGTTTGCCTACTAAGGTGGCAAATAGTAGGTGCCCGCATGTTCTCTGAGTTGGGTCGTGACATCACTATATAAACGAGTTTTGGTCGTCGTTAATGTAATATTTTAAATTATATTTTAAAATTCATTTATAGTATAAATAGATAATCTTTTAGGAATTTGTTATAGAATATACCTCTATTTTTTATTAATTATTTTGTATTATCTGTATTGAAATATATTTATAAATTTATTATTACCTGTTATTTTACTTGTATAAATAAATATCAGAGTTTTGATTATTATTAATAAAAAAAAATTATTCTTCTCATTATTTCTTTATAGATCGGCATTAAGTTATATATTCAACTAGTATTTCTCACATTTCTTTTTCCGTCTCGAAAATAATGTTTATGTTTTTTATGGGTTAAAGGTTAAAAACACACCTCAAGTATCATCTTTTTTTGAGTTTCCTACCTGAACTATCAGGTGTGAGAGTTTTCTACCTAAAATATCATGAACTAGTTTGCAAAACACACCTCACTATTACTTCTTCACTTTTCCTACCTGAACTATCACGAATTAGTTTGCAAAACACACCTCAACTATCAGTTTTTGAGATGTGTTTTGCAAACTAGTTGATAATAGTTTAGGTAAGAAATTCTCACTACTGCTAGTTGAGGTGTATTTTGCAAACTAATTAGTGATAGTTTAGGTAGGAAACTCTCACACCTGATAGTTCATGTAGGAAACTCAAAAAAATTGATAGTTAAGGTGTGTCAATTATCTCTTTTTTTATAGAAAATTTGTTACATAGATTAAAGAGATAAAAAAATCATGATTTTAAAGAAGTAAAAGAAAAAAAAAAGTTTATAGTGTAAGGGTATAATAGGAATTTTAAAAAGTCAATTAGGATAAAGGGGGAGAATGACTATTGTTCAAAGTTGAGGGGGGAGTTTGATTTTTAAAGTAAAGTTGAGGGGTGAAAATGATTTTTACCCCCTCCTATTTAGATGTATTTACAAGTATATCTCTATTTAAAGTGGGCTACTAATATAATTAACTTAATTATGAGAGCACATTTAAGAATCTAAGTATTAATGCTAACTATGTCAAAGCAATGAAGAGATTGTTTTAATTACTAATTAAGCATGCTATTCCCGAGTATTGTCGATTCAAACAAATAAATAAATGACAAGTAAATGAATAAAATATATATATATATATCGCATCCTAGCTAATACTTCACAATACTTGTATATTTTGTACAATCAAGAATGGGAAGTTCGAAGCGGGGTTCGATGGGGATATTTAAGTTTTTCTTAGAGCGTCGTCTTTGAGAATCGACTCCATAGAGTGGTACCTTGGAAAAATCGAAGGCAAGTTGTTAGGTAAACAAATCGATATAATAAATATTTACAATACAAAATACAAAATAAGTGTAATCCCACAAGTGGGGTTTGAGGAGGGTAGAGTGTACACAGACCTTAGTCCTATCTTGGAAGGTAGGCTGTTTCTGATAGACTGGGACTCAAATTCAAAGCTTTAAAAGTAATTAGAGAAAAAAGAAACCAATGTGTAGCAAAAGAGTAATAATAAATAACGGAAATCCATTAACAAGAAACTACAATAAAATATGACTATAATCGAAGTACAAGAAACATTAAATAATATTATAAACCGAATAACAAGAAACTACAAGAGTAATAATACGACTTACAACAAGGAAGGATAAGCGAGAGAACACTCTACTGCCTAACTAACCTTCTACCCTAATATGTGTCCTCTATAAGGTTATATCCTCGGTAAGTTGAAGCTGCGACATGTTCTGTCTAATCAACTCTACCCAATACTTTTTTGGTCTACCCCTACGTCTTTTGAAACCATCTATAGCCAACTTTTCACACCTCCGCACTGATGCGTCCGTTCATCTCTCTTCACATGCCTTATCCATCTCAGTGTCGCTTCCGCATCTTGTCTTCCATCGAGGTCACTCCCATCTTGTCTCAAATAATTTTATTCCTAATATTATCTCTCCTAGTATGCCCACACATCTATCTTAGCATCCTCATTTTTTCTACTTTCATCTTTTGAACGAGTGAGTTCTTGACTGGCCAACACTCCACCTCATACTACATAGTCGGTCTAACCACCAATCTATAGAACTTGCCTTTAAGTTTTGGTGGCACCTTCTTATCACACAAGTGTCACGACCCAAACTGGAGGGCCATGACTGACACCCGATGCCCTGCCTGAACGAGCGTCACCATACCATTCATTTCTTATCTATTAATCCCATCTGAGCCCTTAAGTCATTTAACCTTCACTTCTCATTACATAAACACAAAACTCAATGAAACCCCTCGTAGGGAATATACATGAACATACGGTCTACATGATCGCTACAAACAATTGAAGGTATCCCAACATACCATATACAAGACACTATCTGCAAAGTCTCTAATATAAGCAAGATGCCATAACATAAGTCGGGACAGGGTCCCGACGTACCCACAATGCATAAGACACATATATGTACATATGTACTCCACTCGTCTATAACAAGTGTCATATACTCGTCTTTCTACACCTACGTGTCATGAAACACACCATCCCTAGGAAAAGGGATGTCAGTACGAATAATGTACCGAGTATGTCAGGCAAAAATGAAATAATATAGTATGACCCCAATGATAAGAAGGGCGTTGGAATCAACCTGCACCTGTGACTTCCTGTTACACCTCGAAAAATTCCCCATTAACATACAAAAGGAATAGGCCAAAGAAGGGTATGACGTGTACGATGTTTTGATAAGCAAGAAATAGCATTTAATGGTCCTAATTAAGATTTCCAAAGACATTCGATGTAAGAGAAGAAAGTTGTTAAGGAAAGCGAGTCATATGTTATGTGTCGAATAGGAATTTCGAGTATTGAGTTAATGATGTCCTAATGATACTTTGAGGAAGAGTTATAACGTCCCTTAGATTGGTATTGAGGTGTTAAACAAGTATTAAGAAGGTTCCATAAGGATCGAAGATCAAACGAGTCGACGAGAACAAGTCTAAAAAAACTGGGCATTATATGGCCAGACATACTGGCCGTATAAAATACACGGACGGTATGTCCAGCCGTAGGTTCAGCCCAGATTGGCACACTTCACTGGACCAAACATACGGCCCAGACATACGGCCTGTGAAAAATATACGGACCGTATGTTCAGGTCGGGACAGATTGTGAATTAATATAACAGACCTTTCTTTCATTTTAATTCATTTCATTTTCATTCCACACAAGTCAAGAACTCTCTAGAATATTCTCTACACTTCATCCACAAGATTCAAAGGAAATTGATGATCAACTTCATCAAACCAACAAGAATCAAGAGTGTGAAACCCATTAAAGTCATCCAAGTCAAGAAATCCCAAGAGAGGTGAATTAGGGTTTTGGTGCTAGAAGAATATTTCCACTCAAGACTTGTTTCTACACTATCTAAGGTAAGTTTCATGGTATTTTCATGATGTTCGAAGTATTGATAAGTTGAAACACTTGGATTGTAGGAGAGTATAGAAAATGGGTCATAAATGTGATAATAGTGTCATTATTAAGTTGAAGCTTGGATTGAGTTGTGGATATTGATATGTTGAGATTGTAAATATGTTATAAATGACATTTAGAACATGGAATAAGTGTTATATGTGAAAGAACGCGATAGTGAACTTTGGTCATGATTATGGAGAATTTGAAGTGAAATTGTGAAATGTGGATAATGCCAATAAATGATGCTTGATATTTATGATATTGTGATTGTTATTATGAGTGTTGGGAGTTGTTATGGAATATGGAGGAAGTCGTATAAACAAAGGAAATGCTGCCCAATTTTCTCTAGCTTTAGTAAGCACATTCTTATAATTGTGTAGCTAATGTCGATACGAATTCTCTTGAAGGTAGAACATGCGCATTAAGGGAGAACGAGCAAGTGATAAAATAGTTAAATGACAAAGGTATGTGAGGCTAGTCCTTTCTTTCCAAGGCATGAATCTTATAGCATGATTTTCCTCTTTCTTCATGAATCTCCTACCTTCAAGAAAACTAAGAGTTCCTGTCCATGAATAGCCATATGAGATAAGAGATACGTTATAAGCTCGATAATGATGATGATAAGCTTAAGTCTAAAGATTCTAGAGTCCATCATATGATGTCCTTATAAAGCTAATGATGTTGATTATTATGTACACTCACCTTATGCTAATTCCCTCAAGGTGAGGCAGAATGTTAATGAATGCTCCATAATAAAATCGGGGGTTCACGACCTTATGTCACCCGGATAAAGTATAGTTGTCTCCGAGTTTCTATGCATGCATTATGATAATTATATTATGAAAAGCATATTATGATAATTATATTATGACAAGAATATTATGATGAGCATATTATGATGAGCCTATGATGATGATGATATTACACCGCGCCTATATGGCCGGGCAGTCACCGCTAAGGCGGGCAGCTATACACCATGGCCAGACGGCATGGGGAGACACCACTAGTGGGCGGCATGAGATGGTACCCCGGACGCGGGAGGCCTGGACGCAGGCTAATGCTAATGCTAATGTTATTGATTATCACACCATACCTATATGGTCGGGCACCTTATATTTATATGCATATATGATATGATGATGATTATGAGAGTAAGACAATGATGCATTACTTCCTTTATGATTCAGTCAGTTACAGATTGCTCCTCATTTGATGCCTCTTCTTTTCATTGATATATCATTATTGTTTATGCCTTACATACTTAGTACAATGTTCGTATTGACGTCCGTTTCCTTTGGACGCTGTGTTCATGCCCACAGGTAGACAGGGAGGTGATCCAGACTCGTAGGAGCTATTAGCTGATTTGAAGAGCACTCCATTTTCCGCAGGTGCCTTGATTATTCTTTTGGTACATATGTATATATTCATGTTTGGGCATGGCGGGCTCCTGTCCCGTTCATATGTCTAGTACTCTAGTAGAGGCTCGTAGATACACAGTGTGGGTAGTATGGTCTTACAAGTTTCTCATATGTATATGCAAGTATATATATATATATATTATTTTGATAGCCTAAAGGGCTTACGTTTATAAAGTAAATATGTTTCAAATGAAAGTCGATTTCTGTGATTATAAGTATAAGAGATATGAATGCAAGCAGATGAGTAATAGAATGAGTGGTGCTCGGTAGTTAGCCCCGAGTGCCCGTCATGGCCCTAGTCGGGTTGTGACACTTCCACTGAGGGCTATGAATACGCATATTATACTTTTGAAAACATTTGATATTTATATATCTTTATCCATTCGCTCCACGGGCATCATATCATGTCGGGCCCATTCGGGCATCATCATCATCATCATCATATATCAGTTAATCAAGTGGTTTGCATTTATAGCGCCTTTCCCTTTCCCATTTCCCATAAAAATCATGATACATAAGTGTGTGTGTTTGTGTGTGTATATATATATGTACAATGTATATAATGCATGAGAATAACTCGTAAGATCATGTGACCTTTTCCAGAGTGACATAAGAGTTGTCCATCCTCCGATTTCATTATGAGCTTCATTATAATCATCATGTGCCACCTTCGGGACTTAGAACCAATCATGAGAATGCATATGAAATATGAAAATCTTATGTATGCCTCTTTGGGACTTAGGATTTCAAGGAGCAACATACTTGATACTCAACAATGTGAGATAACAAAGATTAGATGACTCTAGTGTTCTAAGAATAGAGCCATTATCGAGTAACGTTCATTTACGTTTCGTCCGTCATGGGTCATGCCAAAATGAAAGAAGAGTTAGCATTAATATACCTTATGTGTTTACAGTTAGTATCCGATGTTGGTCGTCCAACGCTCGTCAATCTAAAACAAGACAATTAGAACCAAAGATAACTATTGGAACTCTCATAATCCAAGTCTAAGTTAGTAGGTATTCTACGTAAATTCGGGTAGCATTTCCCCCATAATATCGACTCCTATCCAAAACCAATTTCAGTTCAAAACAACTATATAACATCAACAACAATATATATCCAAGGAATCATAACAACAATCAGTTCAAAAGTTCCATTGGTCCCTTTCTAAAACAGTCCGCAAACACCTTCCCAACTTTTCAAGTTTTAGCTTCAAGTTATTCATATTTCCTTTATCAGCTCCTTTAAAAATTCCTTCTATAAACACACCAAAGTTTACAACTACATCATGAACATCATGTTCTTGTTGTTATCCATGACTTCCAGCCATTTCCAGCCACAATAACACAACAATACAACTTCAAAAACAATCCAACAATATAATAATCTCATTTCATCCTTTTCCAAGTTGTTTTATTTTCTTTTTGTTTAAACAACATAACCAACATCAAGATACTCTCACACTAATCAAGAACACGTTAATCTTACCATAAACAGCAGCTCTTCCTCTAAAACCCTAGCTTAAATCAGTCCACATTAGCCTTTAACAAACTTTCAACACCATAAGGGTGCTCTTCTTGTAACTCCCTTCACCTTTGATGGAAGATTGAGGTTGAATCCTTCAAGTTTCACTCTTGAACCCTTAGGGAACTTATAGAGAGAGTTTAGAACTGGTTTGGTCAAAAAAAGATATTTCAAAACGTCTACAAGAAATAAATAGCCAAGTAAGTCGGCCACCACTGTTATATCCCGTATTTTGGTACATTGGGATAATCCGAGTTAGTCATGATAAGTCAAGGACAAGGTTGTAATTTCTTCCAATTTTGTTAAAAGTGCACAAGTTGCATATTCATCTTTTCATTGGCATGGGGTGTTAAGGGTAAAATTGGAATAAGGAAAATTTGGGGTCAAAAGTGAATTATGGAAAGTTGAGCATTTCATGAAAATTAAGGGCTAGAAGTGAAATTTTGGAAATCAAATATTTCATGAAAATGGCCATATGTGGCCATGTGTGTGGTGTGGGTCCCTCCCACAAAACTTGGCCAAATTTAATTAGTTTAAGTTATGAGTGGTACATGTGTGCACTTTATACTTGTTGGGGCTTTTTATTTATATAGAGGATGGATGACTAGCAACATATTGGTCATCTTTTCAACTCTAGAAAGTTGGAGAAATATGAAGAACAACATAAGGGGCCATTCGGCCATGGGAGAGAAAAAAAAAAGAAGACTAAAAATTCTTCTTCAAAAATTATTTTCTTCTGTGTTTTCAACTCATGGGAAGGTCCTTAACAACATGGAGTGGTTGATGGAGTAGTAAGAACAAGTGTTAGTTCATTTGCAAACCCTAGCCTAGTGGAAAGCTAAGAGGTAAAGGTGAGATTTAATCTCCTTTTTCATGTGTTATGGATGATTTGTACATGTTGTGATATGTGGAAAAGAATGAAATTCATGAAAGTATGATGTTGAAGTTGTAGCCGTGTGGTATATGTTGTGTAGGAGGAGTGGTGAATTAATTGCATTTAGCATGTTTGTGTGTTGTTGTAGTATGTAGGAAATGAATGAAATTCATGAAGTTGTGGTGTGTTGTGTGTGGCCGTGTATATGCCATGTTGTGTAAAAGTGAAGAATCAATTCTCTTTAGTATGTTTGGGATGTTGTGTTGCGGATTCTATGATGCAAATGAAAGTTTAATGGTTCAAATTGAAGTAATAGTCGTTTGCGGTTTGTTATGGAAGTTAATGTGAATTAAATGTAGTTTCTTGAATCTATGGAAATAATGTTGTGAACGTGTGGATTATTGAAGAAGCGGATGAATTTGGAAGAAAGAAATGTATTGTTGTTGTTCTTATGGCATTTGGAAGTTTCGGGTTCCATTATGTAGTGAATGGGCTGATTTGGCTATTTTGTAGATTGTTGGAAGCATTCTTGAATCTTGTTTAAATGGCTTAGATTAGTACTTGAACGTATGAACATTGATGTTGGTTTGATCATATGCGGTTGATTTGAATGGAAATGGAATATCGTCGAATTACATGGAAAAGAATTACTAATATTAGAATGCGTTTTGAATTGGTTATTGATGTTGTTTATATGGTTGTTGGTATTTTTGTTGAAGAATTGGCCGAGTTGAATTCTCGGGGTGTTGAATTTCTAGGGGAAGTGCTGCCCAAATTTCTGTAAATAAAGTGCGAGCTTAAAATGGGATTCCGAGGTGCCTAGGACTAATGTTTAGTGTCTAATGACGTGTTGTAGATTTTGAGAAGCCGAGACTTGAGTTTGGATTAGCTTAGGAAGCAATCAAGGTATGTAAAGCTTGCCTTTCCTTCTTTTGGCATGTCTTAGATATGGCTAAGTTATGATATGTTATGAGCTTCTGGGGTAATTCTATTCTTAAAGTCCAAGCATGTTTACGATGCTTAGTTGCTTCTTGAGGTTGGCATCCTTATGTGGTCAAGCTATGGTTTATATGTCTTTGTATGATTAATTTTCAAATGTTGCATAAAAAGTTTTGTTTTCAAAAGAGTTTTGTAACTACGAACGTCCGTAACTTTCACAGACAAAACCGGATGGCTTTGATATGCTCGTAAATGATTCTATGACGTATAATGACTATGATTTTCATGGGCGGGCCCGACTTGAGTCGACACCCCTCCGTGGGCCCGCGACTTTCCTTATGTACTTCTAACGATTTTGAAAGGATATGATATGACTATTATTCCGATTTCAAGTACGATCGTATACTTATCTTTGAGTTTGTAATAATGATTCGATAACATATGATGACTACGATTTTCATAAAGGGACCGGATTGGGGTTGACGGTTCGTCCGTGGGTCCCGCGATCTTCTTCGTATAATTTCGATGGCTTTTGAAAGAATTCAATATGACTACCTTTTCGACCCCCGAGTATGGTTATATATTTGTAACGTTGAGTCCAAAATAATGATTCGTATACTTATGATTCCTATATGTGACTATGGTTTCTGAAGTTCGGTTTGATATGTTCCTGAGTGATATTCGGAAGAAAATCTGATTTGACTACTGTTTTTGGCTTATAAGTAACAGTCCGTTTTAATTACTCTATTGAGTCTTTGTGAATGTGTGGCATTGCATATGATTTCCTACGATTCTGCTCGTGCATTCTGTTATTACCTCTTTCGCCGAGTCCCGGGCCGGTATGTTATCGTGCGCATTATGTTATATTCCGAAGTATGATGTGATTCCGAAGTATGATGTGTTTTCCGAAGTATGATGTGATATGATATATGATGTGATATGGAGTATGATGTGTTCGGAGGTATACAGTATTCCGAAGTATGATGTGTTGTGGCGCCCGCCGGGAGTGGCGACCACGTTCGTCCGCCGGTCCCATTACGGACCGTATGTGATATGATATGATATGTGCTGATCTGATGATACGATATGATATGTGATATGGTATGTGATAATATGAAGATATGATTTGATTTACCGAGTCCCTCGCTAGGTATATACGGTATGTTTATGATTATTATATTATATATGGATCGGGCCGTACGTTCCTCGCATTATTATATTATATATGGATCGGGCCGTACGTTCCCGGCATTATCGTATTATTTATGGATCGGGCCGTACGTTCCCGCATTCGGTTAATGTCATCTCATATGATGTGTTTGATTTTTCGTATATATATGAAACAAAATGTTTTACAAAGAAAGCGAAGCATTTTTTGGCATTCGATTATCCTATTTGTCTTTTGAACCCCTTATGTATGATTTGTATGTCGATGTAAGTACTTTGGTATTCGGGTTATTATGCTCACGTTCGTACACCTTACTTCGGTTATGACCTCGTTTCCGTCGCTTTTGCATACTCGCACATATTCCGTATCGACCCCCTTTTCTTCTGGTCCGCGTTTCATGCCAATGCGTGTGTACCCACGGATGACGAGTAGGTGATGTTAGCGAAGATGTTCCACCCGGATTGGCGAGCTCCATTTCCTCCGAGTACCGCCGAGTCCGAGTGCTTTTGTATGGTATCCGAGATGTTGGTAGAGACTTTGTAGACAAAAGTGTCGTGTGTATGATATGTCGCTTTTGTAAGCGCCTATGTAAGCCGATGTATTATTATGCATTATGCTATGAACTTCATATGTTTACAGATTTCATACGATGCTAGTTTTATTTGATTTGACAAAGATGAAAGGCATATTTGTTTTCGAAAAAAAAAATTTCATTACGTACTGATGTCATGTTTAGTGGGACCAGTATGGTTATGAGTATCAGGAGAGTCAGCAGGTTCGCTCGGCCTTAAGTAAGGGTCGGGTGCCCATCACACCCTGTCGGAAATTAGGGTGTGATAAATTGGTATCGGAGCAGTTCGTCCTAGGGGTTGTCTGCAAAGTCGTGTCAAGTAGAGTCTTGTTTATGGTGTGTTGCGCGCCACATTTATAAACAGGAGGCTACGGGGCATCTAGGGTGGTTACTCTTCGTCCACATCTGAGATCGTGCCATAGAGCCAAGTCATAGGGAATGAGGCTTCTGATATTAACCTTTGATTTCAGCAGAAGAATGGCAGCGATAGAAGAAAGTGATTGATGATGTTGGAAGTCACAAAGTACGCAGGTAAGCAAAGGTATGAAAGATATATGTCGGGTAAGATATTGAAATACGATTGAGATACAAGTTGAAGTTTAAAAGAAAAAGTAAACAAGATTTGGGCGTATGAGGTATGTTCATCATTTTCGTATTGTTGATGATATTGAGAGCCCTGTGTGGGTGTGATATGATATGATATATGTATATATGTATGTTGGCCCTGTGTGGCATTGTTGGTATTTCCTGCGTGCAGGTTTTGAGATAGTAAGAAATATAGAGGAAACTCTGCCGAAATTTTTCGAGAAATAAAAGAGAATGAGATATGGATCTATGATATGCTTTGAAAGGTTGTGTCAATAGTAAGGGTAAAATTTGGCCAAGTTGCAAGTACGGCTGATTTTGAAAAAATAAGTTAATAGCTGAATTGATGGAAATGGTAACCGGAGGTCGATACCGATATGGTAAAAAGAATTTGGAAAGGGTTTGTGATATCAAGAGATGATTTAGAAGAGGCTGGCCGGAAAGGAAAAAAAGAGAGGGTTAAGTTTGGAAAGTGTCAACATAATGATATTTGGGAAAGAAAGAAAGTGAGTAAATGAAAGGCAAGAGGATCGAAATGTCGGAATAAAAGTGCCGCCTAGGTGAGACTGGAAATACGGGAATAGGGCAAAATATAATCGGGTGATAGTATAAGTATGCCCCTAAAGGGGGGGGAAGCGAGTAGAGATGCAAGTGTAAGATAAAGAAATGACACGAGATAATGTGCCTAGAATGTTACAAGTGGAGCAAAGGGAATTACGAGAAGGAAAAGTTTAAACCGAGATATATTGGACCTTATTACATTATTCGTGAGGTAAGAGGAGATGGAAAGGAGATATGATTGGTAGAAGAGATTGCGTGCTATGGTAATAAAGGAAACCCCCAAGATTCTCACAAGACCCTATGCGATTAGTTGAACATTCGAGGACGAATGTTCTAAAGGGGGAAGGATGTTATATCCCGTATTTTGGTACATCGGGATAATCCGAGTTAGTCATGATAAGTTAAGGACAAGGTTGTAATTTCTTCCGATTTTGTTAAAAGTGCACAAGTTGCATATTCATCTTTTCATTGGCATGGGGTGTTAAGGTAAAATTGGAATAAGAAAAATTTGGGGTCAAAAGTGAATTATGGAAAGTTGAGCATTTCATGAAAATTAAGGGCTAGAAGTGAAATTTTGGAAATCAAATATTTCATGAAAATGGCCATATGTGGCCATGTGTGTGGGTCCCTCCCACAAAACTTGGCCAAATTTAATTAGTTTAAGTTATGAGTGGTACATGTGTGCACTTTATACTTGTTGGGGCTTTTTATATATAGAGGATGGATGACTAGGTCATATTGGTCATCTTTTCAACTCTAGAAAGTTGGAGAAATATGAAGAACAAGATAAGGGGCCATTCGGCCATGGGAGAAAAAAAAGAAGACTAAAAATTCTTCTTCAAAATTATTTTCTTCTATGTTTTCAACTAATGTTTTGAAGGTCCTTAACAACATGGAGTTGGAAATGATGGAGTAGAAGAACAAAAGTGTTAGTTCATTTGCAAACCCTAGCCTAGTGAAAAGCTAAGAGGTAAAGGTGAGATTTAATCTCCTTTTTATGTGTTATGGATGATTTGTACATGTTGTGATATGTGGAAAAGAATGAAATTCATGAAAGTATGATGTTGAAGTTGTAGCCGTGGTGGTATATGTTGTGTGGAGGAGTGGTGAATTAATTGCATTTAGCATGTTTGTGTGTTGTTGTAGTATGTAGGAAATGAATGAAATTGATGAAGTATGGTGGTGTGTGTGTGTGTGTTACGTGTATATGTGTTGTTATGTAGAACATGAAGAATCAATTCTCTTTAGTGTGTTTGGGATGTTGTGTTGGATTCTATGATGCAAATGAAAGTTTAATGGTTCAAATCGAGTCGTTTATGTAATTTGTTATGGAAGTTAATGTGAATTAAATGTAGTTTCTTTGAATCTATGGAAATAATGTTGTGAATGTGGATTATTGAAGAAGTTGCTTTGATGAATTTGGAAGAAAGAAATGTATTGTTGTTGTTCTTATGGCATTTGGAAGTTTCGGGTTCCATTATGTAGTGAATGGGCTGATTTGGCTATTTTGTAGATTGTTGGAAGCATTCTTGAATCTTGTTTAAATGGCTTAGATTAGTACTTGAACGTATGAACATTGATGTTGGTTTGATCATATGCGTTGATTTGAATGAAAATGGAATATCGTCGAATTACATGGAAAAGAATTACTAATATTAGAATGCGTTTTGAATTGGTTATTGATGTTGTTTATATGGTTGTTGGTATTTTGTTGAAGAATTGGCCGAGTTGAATTCTCGGGTGTTGAATTTATAGGGGAAGTCGCCCAAATTTCGTAAATAAAGTGCGAGCTTAAAATGGGATTCCGAGGTGCCTTGGACTAATGTTTGGTGTCTAATGACGTGTTGTAGATTTTGAGAAGCCGAGACTTGAGTTTGGATTAGTTTAGGAAGCAATCAAGGTATGTAAAGCTTGCCTTTCCTTCTTTTGGCATGTCTTAGATATGGCTAAGTTATGATATGTTATGAGCTTCGGGGGTAATTCTATTCTTAAAGTCCAAGCATGTTTACGATGCTTAGTTGCTTCTTGAGGTTGGCATCCTTGTGTTGTCAAGCTATGGTTTATATGTCTTTGTATGATTAATTTTCAAATGTTGCATAAAAAGTTTTGTTTTCAAAAGAGTTTTGTAACTACGAACGTCCGTAACTTTCACAGACAAAACCGGATGGCTTTGATATGCTCGTAAACGATTCTATGACGTATAATGACTATGGTTTTCATGGGCGGGGTCCGACTTGAGTCGACACCCCCTCCGTGGGCCCCGCGACTTTCCTTATGTACTTCCGACGATTTTTGAAAGGATATGATATGACTATTATTCCGATTTCAAGTACGATCATTTTACTTATCTTTGAGTTTGTAATAATGATTCGATAACATGATGACTATGATTTTCGTAGGCGGGGCCCGGATAGGGTTGACGCCGTCCGTGGGTCCCGCGATCTTCTTCTCGTATAATTTCGATGGCTTTTGAAAGAATTCAATACGACTACCTTTTCGACCCCCGAGTATGGTTATATATTTGTCCGTTGAGTCCGAAATAATGATTCGTATACTTATGATTCCGATACGTGACTACGGTTTCGAAGTTCGGTTGATATGTTCCCGAGTGATATTCGGAAGAAAATCTCGATTTGACTACTCGTTTTTGAAATAATAGTTCCGTTTTAATTACTCTATTGAGTCGTTGTGAATGTGTGGCATTGCATATGATTTCCTACTATTCTGCTCGTGCATTCTGTTATTACCTCTTTCGCCGAGTCCCGGGCCGGTATGTTATCGTGCGCACTATGTTATATTCCGAAGTATGATGTGATTCCGAAGTATGACGTGTTTTCCCGAGCCCTATGATGTGATATGATATATGATGTGATACGAGTATGATGTGTTCGGAGGTATACGCATTCAAGTATGATGTGTCGGGCGCCAGATGGAGTGGCGACCACGTTCGTCCGCACGGTCCCATTACGGACCGTATGTGATATGATATGATATGTGATGATCCGATGATACGATATGATATGATATGATATATGATAATATGAAGATATGATTTGATTTACCGAGTCCCTCACTGTAGGCTAGGTACGTATGTTTATGATTATTATATTATATATGGATCGGGCCATACGTTCCTCGCATTATTATATTATATATGGATCGGGCCGTACGTTCGGCATTATCGTATTATTTATGGATCGGGCCGTACGTTCCCGCATTCGGTTAATGTCAACTCATATGATGTGTTTGATTTTCCGTATGTATGAAACAGAAATGTTTTTCAAAGGAAAGCGAAGCATTTTGGTCTTCTGATTATCCTATTTGTCTTTTGAACCCCTTATGTATGATTTGTATGTCAGATGTAAGTACTTTGGTATTCAGGTTATTATGCTCACGTTCTGTACACCTTACTTTGGTATGACTTCGTTCGTACCCCTCGCTTTGCATACTCAAGACATATTCCGTACGACCCTTTCTTCGGGCCGCGCTTTCATGCCACGGCAGTACCCACAAGATGAGTAGTGATGTTAAGTAAGATGTTCCCGGATTGGCGAGCTCCATTTTCCTCCGGAGTGCCGCCGAGTCCGAGTGCTTTTGTATGGTATCCGAGACGTTGGTAGAGACTTTGTAGGGCGTGTCGCGTGTATGATATGTTAGTTTTGTAAGCGGCTATGTAAGCCGATGTATTATTATGCATTATGCTAGGAACTTCATATGTTTACATTTCATACGATGCTAGTTTTATTTGATTTGACAAAGATGAAAGGCATGTTTGTTTTCGAAAAAATAAATTTCATTACGTACTTATGTCATGTTTAGCGGGCCCAAAGATGGTTGCGTGAGTATCAGAGAGTCGCGGGGTTCGCTCGTCTTAAGTAAGGTCGGTGCCCATCACACCCCGTCGGAAATTAGGTGTGACAACCACCTCCATTTCACGATCCAATTTCACGGACCGTGAATTGTTTCTACGGGCCGTGAACCGTCGTCAAACCATTCTAGTGGTGCCAACTTTCAATCACCAATCCACTACGGTCGCCCATTTTCACTGGCCGTGGAATCAACTGTGAAACTACCTTCTTCCGTGTCATGGCCCAAGTCCGGGAGAGAGGTACTGGCCGCACCGTGCCACACTGCCCCAAATAACCACTCTGATAGCTGTAACTCTAGAGAGGCAACTCTCAACTTAGGCCAATAGGGCCTACCTGCACACAGACAATACCAATTGGCTTGTAAGGCCATAACCTGGATAAACATTAACACTAACTATCTCATCTGAACTGGGCATACACACCAAAACATATATACATAACTGAGCAAGCCGACGAGGCTACTATGATCGCACAAAACCAACAGTACCAAAATAGGTATTTACAAGCCGGCAAGGCTATCAAACTGGCACACCATCGGGTGAGTCTTAGCACAAGATTTCACCATGCATCGATGGGACAAGCTGAGCGTACCATTCAGACTCTCGAGGATATGCTACGGCATGTATACCGATTTTGAGGCTGTCGGGAGGATCATTTACCACTCATTGAATTTGCTTACAACAATAGTTATCATTCTAGCATCCAAATGGCACCGTATGAGGCTTTATATGGGCGAAAGTAGAGATCCCACCGGGGTGGTTCCGAGCTAGGAGAGATTAAACCGAGGGCCAAATCCTAGTCCAGTTGCTATAGAGAAAGTTAAGCTTATACAGGATCGATTGTTGATAGCTTAGAGTCGTCAAAAATCCTATGCAGATAATCGCCAAAGGGACTTAGAGTTCCAAGTAAAAGATTTGGTATTCTTAAAGGTGTCACCAATGAAGGGCATCATGAGATTTGGCAAAAAGGGGAAGCTTAGTCCCCTGTGACATCGGGCTCCATGAGATTATACGCAAGGTAGGCTGTTGGCTTACAAATTAGATCTACCTCCCGATTTGTCACTCCATCCTTTTCATGTCTCAACGCTCCGTAAGTCATGGAGATCCTACTAGATCGTGCCGCAGATGATGTTCAAGTGATAGAAAAGTTGACTTATGAAGAGGTACCCATTGCCATATTAGAGCAGGCAAGTACGGAGGCTTAGAAACAATAAGTGGCTCCCGCGAAGGTTTGCTAGAGAAATAAATAAATCGAGAAGAAATGACTTGGGAAGTCGGAGGAAAATACGAAGTCCAAGTACACGCACTTATTTCAACCCCCCTGAAGAGATCCAAGACGAGACATCAAGATCACAGGTATGTATGTTTTCCTTTTTATGCATTTCGGGTCGCGTGTACAAACTTTATTGCTATGATTTGTGACCTCGTGAGGAATTGTTATTATGGGCTATCATGGACAGACGGTAGTGCCATATTATGTGAGTAAACTCGCAAAATTTTCTATAGAATTCGAAATAGCACTTAACATTCGATAGACCAATGTTCTAAAAGTGGGGAAGAATGTTACACCTCGGAAAATTTTTCATCGATGCATAGCGAATAGACTAACGGAGGGAATGAGGTAGATGATGTTTCAATAAGTAAGAAATAGCATTTGATGATCCTAATTGAGATTTCAAAGACATTCGAGGTAAGAGAAGAAAGTCTGCCAAGAAAGGCAAGGTATAATGCTTATGTATCGGAAAGGATTTTACGAGCAACAAGTTAATGATGTCTGGAGAAGAGTTATAACGTCCTTATTTTTAATGAGGTGTGAATTGTTAAGAAGGTTCCATGAGGATTGGAGATCGAACGAGTCGACGAGAACGAAGTTCGAAAAAGTCAGCATTATAATGTCCCAACATACGTATAAAATATGACTGGGTCGACAGCCAGCTATATATTCTAACGGTAGCCCCCACCGGACCAAATCTACGCGCTCACACATACGGTCCATATAAATTATACGGACCGTATGTCGGGTCCGTAGAACCGCGTCTATCGCACATGCAGTCGTTAAAAAGAGACTCCAAGTTCATTTCATTTTCACTTCCCCTTCTCTCAACTCTCTAGAATATTTCTCCACACCTTTTCCATAAGAACTCAAGAGAAATTGATGATCAACTTCATCAAACCAAGAGAATCAAGTGTAAGAACCTATTGCGGCTCATCCAAGACAAGAAATCCCATCGGGAGTAACTTGGGGGCCGTTCGTTGAAGTGTTTCCACCCAAGGTCCATTCCTACACCCTCTAAGGTAAGTTTTATGGTCATTCCATGTTGTTTAAAGTATTGAGAGGTTGAAAGACTTGACAGGTAAGGAGAAGAGCTACCATGAATGTGAGAATAAAACTACTTTAGTAAAGAATGAAACGAGCTCATTCTCATGCCGTGATTATAGTTATGTTATAAATGACATTAATAAGATGGTATAGACATTGTATACGAGTGAATGTAATACCGTGCTATGTCCATAGTTACGGATGATTCAAGTGAATTGGGAAATATGGATAATATATATGGTACAAGATTACATTTACGATTTTGTGAATGTTATTTTAAACATTTGGGAGTTGATATATGATTTGGAGAAAGTTGTATAAACAAAGGAGATGCTGCCCAATTTTCACTATGTCACACCCTGATTTTACGAGCGTGATGGCACCCGACCCCATGCTCCTGAGCCGAGCGAACCCGCGGACTCTTATTACGTACATAACTCCCGAGACTCTTAATCAAACACAAATGACAACTTCGGAAATGGTTTTCGGACATACTTTTTTTGTAATTTTCAAATCAAAATTTTAATCTAAAATACATGGAATTTATTACATAATACGTAACGACATACTTCCAACAGTATATTTTACAAAACCGATGTGGGCTTCTAACCCACGACTCGCTTCCGCAAAGTCTCTAACAACAATCGTAACACATAACATGCATAATCCGACACGCAAAGACCTGCGAGCAAAACGGAGCTTGCCAACGCCAGGAACATCTCCCTACAAAGCTCGTACTATCTCGGGGGTACCGCGCGCATGAAACGTGCCCCCCCGAAGAATGTGGACTGCGACGGAATATGTACCGAGTATGTAAAGACAGAGACCAACAAACAAAATAATTATAACTCAACAGGATACTTAACATAAATGTAATAACCGTAGTATCGAAATGCTTACTTCATAAAACATACAAATGCATAGCAAGAAACATGCCATACTCGGCCCCCATCATAAATGACTCGGCAAAACGTGCCGGTCGCCTCCCCCGACACCGGCGCCACAACATATCATATCAAATCGGATGCACATATCATAGTGTATGGCCATATCATATCATATCATATCATATCATATCATGTGTACATGGCACAAAAGATACTCCACAACCCATGTACATATATACCGCCTCACATCGAGGCACCCGCGAACAAGCGGGAAAACGCTTTGATAACATATCCGGCCCGGATCGTTGAAGGAAGTATCGAGGCATCCACGAGTGGAGTAGCAGAAACTTATGCATCATAAAATATTTACAAAGACTCGACAGAGTAATCCGAGCGGCAGGTCATTTAGGAAAGAAATCGACGATAATCATAGCACGTACCTTTCGACGCGGGAATTGTATCAAATTAAAACTTCGGGATTATTTGTGCATATGAAAATATAAGACATTTACAAATTTGATGGCATAATTCATGACGACGAATCGTATAAAAGAAATTGAGCGGCAATCATAGTGTATGTCTTTCGGATGTCGGAACGGTTTGTGTCAAATAATCTTTCTGAAATCGTTTTCATATTTCAAACATGTTACGACATTCAATTAAATAATTAAAACGACTGTCATATAGTAGTTAGAGAAAGTAGCCAAGAATTTCCTTTGAGGTTTTACCCAAAAATAAGTCAATCGGAATAATACCAAAAAACTCGGGAATAGTGGGCCCACCTTGGGTCAAATGAGGTGGCGTACACATAATACGTACTTTAGTTTTCATAATATCATTTATAAAAGTTTTAAGATAGTCGGATTCAATTTGCTCAAAATCTAGATGTTTAAACAATTTTTCCGACTATTCGCAAAATATTTAATCCAATTTTACCGAACGAAAAAAAATTAGGTAAATTTGGACGTAGATTCCAAAGAGTAGAGTCGTCCTCGAGGTCCGAATTCAAACCTATTACATCTAGGACATGCCAAGAGAAGGAAAGGGGGGCTTTACATACCTTTCTTGCCTTTTACGCTCGCCAAAACTCAAATCCCGTTTCGTCCAAAACCTATAAATGGTCACGTTTACCACATATTAATTATAAGACTTTTGGCGTTCAATCTTGAGTTAGTACTTGTCTACAGAAATTTCGGCAGCATCTCCCCTGCAAATATACCGTCCCCAAGAATCTATCTTAGCCAATTTTAATCAACAACAATCCGAGAATTCAACCCGGCCAAACTATCCACAACAACATCAACAATCATACTAATAACTTCAACAATTAATCCAAGACACATTCTATCGTTAGTAACCTTTGTCATACAATTCCATGACATTTTATTCACATTCAATTCAATCAATTCAATTCACATGATATTCCAACAACTCAATCAATATGCTACTTTACCCCCAAAACCTTCTAACTTCGAAGAAACAACAACAACACATTTCCTTCTTTCAAATTCAATCACAACCCCAACTTTCAATTCTCCAAACCATTAAATAAATTCAATCCATTTTTCTACACACCTACCCTATTTCATTCGGCCATACACACACTTGCTCATTTTCATGGATTTCCCGTTTTCTATACATTACCACAACAAGCGACACATTACATCAAATGAACTCAATCTTCCACAACTTCAACTAAATTCATCAAACTTTCGTTTCCTACATAAAGTCCACACAACACATGCACACACAAGACTCTACCATGCACAAAACACATTGTTTCTATGATTTTTATTCTTTCTACGTACTATAACATACATAAACCCTCCATAACATATAAAAAGAGATTAAAGCTTACCTTTTCTTCCTAACTTCTTCACTTGACCCAAGTACGGAAACGACGAAACGAATGACTTATCTTCCGAAAACAATTATACCACGTTGTAGGACCCTTGAGTTAGTGGGAATACAACAAGAAAATAATTTTGGGACAAGATTTCAAAGGGTTCCTCTTTCTCCTCCTATGGCCGAAATGGCCATTTTTTTTCTCCTTCATATTTTCTTTGTTCTTTCTCTCATGTTCTTGAATTTTCCAAATGGCAATATGATGAATTCTTTTCATCCATGTGCCATATCATGTGCATGGCACACACCCATGTGCATGGCGCATGCCTCTTATATTTTTTTCTTCTTTTTTTTTTCATGAACAAATAATTTGCCAATTCCAATTTTTGCCCTTGGCCTTTCACAATATTTCCTTGAGCCACTTTGTGAATTCCCCTTTTTACCCCTAGCCTTTCCTCATATTTCCACATCCAAAATTTTCATAACCAACTTATGTACCAAACAAGGTCGAATTATAATCTTGTCCTTAATTTGTCATAATTATCTCAAATTATCCGAACGCGAAAAATACGGGGTATAACACACTAGCTTTAGTCAAGTGTGCTAAGCTATCGATTATCTAATGCTAGTATAAACTCTAATGAAGGTAGAACGTGAGCATTGAAGGAGAACGTTCAAGTGATAGAATAGCTAAACGAAAGGGTATGTAAGGCTAACCCTTCTTTCAATAAGGCATGGTTCCTTGGCTATATATCCATCCTTTTATGAGTCGATAATGTCCTCTAAACGATTCTATCTTTAAAGCTATTAAAGCTCATGATTCTCGTAATGTTTACGATTCTACTAAATTCCTTACATGATGGGTGATCCTCTAAGGATAGATGTGTCACACCCTAATTTCCGGTGGGGCATGATGGGCACCCGACCCTTACTTAGGGCCGAGCGAACCTGCAAATCCTCGTGATACTCATAATCATACTGGGCCCTTAAATCATGACATGAGTGCATAATGTAAGCCTTTCAAAACCATGCTTTTCGTCTGTCTCAAATCAAATAAATCTGTAACCATACGAAATCTGTAATATAATGCATAATGATACATCGGCTTACAGAGCCGCTTACAAAGCTGACATATTATATACATGACTCTGTCTGCAAAGTCTCTAACACAAATCAAGATACCATAACATAGATACTCTACTCGACGGACTCCGAAAGGAAATGGAGCTCGCCAATCATTTGAACATCTGCTAAATGCATCCGTAATCACACGTGGCGTAAACGCGACCCCAAAGAAGAAGAGGGTCGATGCGGAATATGCCGAGTATGTAAAGCATGAAATCACGAATGCGGAATAATGATACTGAAATAAGGAGTATAGGAAATCATAAGGCTTGCCTCACGAAACATAAATCATGCCTGTCAATATTATATCCAATTCATTATGGGACTTAGAAACATAAGTGAGTGATCATCATATCATCATGTCGTTATCATATCATCGTGTCATCATATACATATATACGTGCCGACCCTCTGTTGAGGGACTCGGTGAATAAAATCATATAATCATCATGTATAGCCATCAATCATCGTATATATACCCGTACCCGGCCCTGCAGTGAGGGACTCGGTGAAAGAAACGTAAGTAACTAATCATCGTATATATACGGGGTAGGCCTACAGTGGGGACTAGGTGAGTAATCATATACATATCATCGTATCATCATGCCATCATATATATATATACCGTGCCGGCCTACAGTGAGGGACTCGGTGAAGTGATCATATATACTACGTACCAAACCCTACGGTGAGGGACTTGGTGAATGAGATCATGTCTCTAAATCGCTATATATCACGTCGGCCCGTCACGACGGGGCGGCGCCCGTCATCATATCATCAAATATCCGTGCAGAAGCCTACTAGTGAGGGACTCGGTGAATAATGCGATGATACGTACACACGAATACATACCGGCTCGGGACTCGATTGAAAGATGTAAAACGGCACCGACGAGTAGATGAGAACCATGTACGCGTAAATCATCTTTTAAGACTCGACAGATAAGTAGACAAATCAACGCTCGAGTATCCGAATAGTAGTCACACTTAGGATTCTTGAAATATCACTACGAAATATGTCACATAACTTCTCAGAGATCGTAAACATGTTTCGAGCCAATCTGGGCCCGCCTATGAAAGTTACGGACATTATTCATTAGAGAACACTTTACTAACACATCAAAGCAATCCGAGCCCGTTCATGAAAGTTAGGGACATTATACGTTATAGAACACTTTAGGAATAAAAATTCTCTATGCAACATTCATTATCCAGACATACAAAAGACCTAAAATTCATAGTTAAACTACGTTAAGAGTGCGAAGAGATGTCAAAGAGTAAATAAGAATCGTAAACATGCTCGGATCATAAGAGTAGAGTTACCCCAAGGCTCGTATCGTATCATACTTACGACTAGGACATGCCAAAAGAAAGAAGCATAAGCTTTGTTATATCCCGCGTTTTATGCAATCGGATAATTCAAGATAATCGCGGGAAGACAATAAGCAAGGCCACATTTTATTCTGTTTGGCATACGAGTTGCTGTAAGAAAAATTTAGAAGTGGAAATAATGTGGAAGGCTAGGGGTAAAATGGTAATATTAAGAAAAGTTGAGGGGCAAAACGGGAATGTTGCGGGGAGGGTTCATGGAAGTTCCAAAAGGGGCCATATTGGCCATGTGATGAAATAAGGGGCTAAGATGACAAAATAGGTCATCTTTTGTTTTAAGGAAAAAAAAATGAAAAAGGAGGAATTTTCTAGAAAAAAAAGAAGGGAAGGGGTTATGTGATTATACTTTTGTGTGGAGGGACCTATTCATAAAAATGGAAAGA
Organism: Lycium ferocissimum; assembly: GCF_029784015.1. NCBI lineage: Eukaryota > Viridiplantae > Streptophyta > Magnoliopsida > Solanales > Solanaceae > Lycium > Lycium ferocissimum. The sequence goes on along the minus strand of NW_026713611.1, from coordinate 3,081 downwards.
AGGGGTGGAAGACTTGTATAAAGTCATTCAATTTCATTATTTCTCTAGAAATTTCAAGAGAATCAAGAGCACAAAAAAAAAAAAAAGAAGGAGAAACCTCGAGGCCATTTCGGCCAAGATCAAAAACCAACAAGAAAATTTTAAATTCCTTCAAAAATTGTTTTCCACTAATTAAAGGGCCCTGGCCCAAGTTGGGTGGTTATTAGGCAAGAACAACACAAATGCTTACAAGTTGGAGAAGTTGTAGTCGAGTGGAGAAACAAGGAAAAGGTAAGGTTTAATCCTCTTTTTATTGTTTTATGGATGTTTATGCATGTTGTAGTGTACAAAAAATGAGTGAAATTTGTGAAGAATAGGGAAGTAGGAATTGGGCCAAGTGAGGTACAATATGTGTGTATATGTGTAAGTCATATTTCAATTATTTTGTTTAGTGTTTGGTTGTTGTTTTTGGAAATATTATGTTGATAAAGAAAGTTGAATGAATTTGGAGAGGTTGTAGTGTGCATGATGGTGTGTGACCGTGCATGTGTGGGCTAGTGTGGCCGTGTGGTTGTGAGTGAAGTATGGAAGAAAAATAAGTCAATTTTATTTAGTGTTACTTGTGTTATATTGTGGACTCTATGTTGTTAATGAATGTCTAGGGACAGCTTAACTGAAGTTGTAGTAATGGAGACTTGTTTTAGAAGTTATATGAACGGAATGTAATGTTCTTGTATGTGAAAAGACAATATGGTCAGTACGGTGTTATTGGAATGTAAATTATGGGGTTGTTATTATTTTCATTGAAGTTGGGAAGTTTTGGAAGAAGTAGTAAATTGATTGAATGTGGAAATTTTTAGTATTGTTGTTGGAATTATGGTTAATAGTTTGGCCGGGTTTGAATTCCGGATTGTGGTTGATGAGAAATTTGGCTATGGAATGTTGAGGATGGTATATTTACAAAGGAAGTCTTTGTGGAATTTCGGTAGCCAAGTGTTTCCTTAAAGATTCACAACTCTCGAACCCTAATAAGAGTTTTGGTAAATATGACCAATTTACGGATTTGAGCGAGATTGCGACGTGAATTCGGAATAGCTAAAGAAGCGAGAAAAGAGGTATGTAAGGTTTCCCCTTCCTTTATCAACGATGCGTATAGGGCTTGATTTATTTGCCTCGGGGACTTTCCTAACTCTAGAAATCAACGTTGAAAATAGTTACTATTCATTCGGTAAGATTAACAAAGTGCATGAATTGTGAAAAATGTCTACATATCCTAGAACTTGCAAGGATGAGACGATTACCACTAAGACCTTCATAAGTAACGTCATGACACGTATTATATGTAAGTTGTGTACGCCACCTCATTTGACTCGGTGGGCCCACGATTCCGGGATTTCTTTAGTGCCTTGATTATTAAACGATAAGTGTTGTAACTACTTTAATGAGAATACTTCTACGATAATGATAACGAGAATCGAGCGCTATATACGCGCGTGATAAATATGAACATGATATAAGTATATGTATATGATAGCGAGAATCGAGCGCTATAGGCTTATTTGGTATATATATATATATACATGATATAAGTATGTGCATATGACAAAAAGGAGCGAGCGCGCATAGAAATGACCCGATATATGTATATGATATGAGTATATGTATATGATGAAAGAGCCGGGGGCGCTATAGACGCAAATAATTATACATGATATATACATAGATGTACGGGGAAGATGGAGATAAGAAGGCGGAAAGCGTTATATACGCGTATCCACACGATCGGTTACATGACATGATATCGTCCGGACGCGGGATGCCCGGACGCGGGATATATATACATGGTTAAATGGATCGAGGAGCTGCCAGAACGCCTCGCTTGTCTGATTATGTTATATTTTCTATATACATGAGAAAAGAAATGTTTCCAAAGGCACTTACTTAGCATGCATGGTATACGCCTGGTGGCATTCGCATTAATACGGAGTTACATCCTTTAATTTTATATTATGCTTTATATGTCTATACGATCGATATTCCTATGTTCATTTCTTACTATGTTGATCACATTTTATGCCTTGCATGCTCGGTACACTATTCGTGCGGCGTCCTTGTGGATGCTACGTTTCGTACCGCGCGGAGGTCACCGGACGGGCGGATTTGATCCTTAGGAGCTGCACGGCCCGTACACGGCGCTCCCGGTTATTCGAGCCTTACTTCCGTGGTACTCTGTTTGTATATATTTTTGGAGCACGGCGGTCACTCGGCCTGCAGTGTATAAATGTACTATGTCCCCAGAGGCTCGTAAACAGAGATATGTCACAAATCGGTTATGTACGAAATATGTGGTATTTTGGCGTCTTACTTATTTGTTGTATGAAGCGATAGTGAAGCTAATTAGTCTATGTTCATAAATACCACTTTGCTAATGTTAATGTTCGGTTCAAAAAAAAATAAAATGTCTGACTTATTACGACTTACTAAGAGGTACGGTACAATGATAGGTAAGGGGTGCCGGTATACAGTATCGGGTTCCCGTCGCGGCTTCTAGTTGGGTAGTGACAAGCTGCGTACCTGCGTCCGCTTCTAAAAGCTAATCCAAACTTAAGTCTCAACTTCTCAAGATCTCTGATATGGCGTTAGACATCAAACATTAGTCATAAGCATTGAGAATCAATTCGAAGCTAGCACTTTTATCTCTGAAATTTAAAGCGACATTTCCCCTATAAATTCAACAACCCGAAATTCAACTCGGCCAAATCATCAACAACAATACCAACAATCATATTTACAACATCAACAATTAATTCAAAATGCATTCCAACATTAGTAGTTCTTTTCCACATGATTCGAAGGCATTCCATTTACATTCCATTCAACTACATACCATGTGTGTCCAAGTACTCATGGCGTTCAAGTACTAATCCAAAACCATTCAAACAAGATTCAAGAACATTTCAACAATCCGCCTGATATTCAAAACAAGCCGGCTTGATATACTACTCCGCTGAAACCTTCCAAATTCCATAGGAACAGCAAATGACATTCTTTCTTCCAAATTCATAAACAATATCAATAATCCCCAAATTGAAATTCAAAAAT
>NW_026713610.1:0-27761 GCF_029784015.1 Lycium ferocissimum | reverse complement strand
AGAAAAAAAACCAGAAAAGTCAAACCCTAGTCCGGAAGGTAAAATCATAGCTTTGATTGTCATACGAACCTATAGGTACTTTCAAACAATGTATCTAAGTTCGTTTTCTCAAATATTTGGCTTTGGTCAATCTTTAACATTTAAAGTTCTAATTTAGGTTCGAATGTTCAAAAACGCTCCCAAGTCCTTGAGAATTCGTGCCATCCGTACCTGCAAGTCATAAATCGTCAAATGAAACTATGGAAAGTATCAAATAGCTAGTCAAAAGGGGTTCCAGAACTTAAAGCGACTGGTTGGATCGTTACATCTTTCCCCACTTAAACAAATGATCTTCCTTGAACGGGTTAAGAATTGTACCTGAGCAGACTGTAGATATCTACTCCGCATGTTTGACTCAGTGTTTCAAGTAGCTCTTCAATTGGATGATTATTTCATGGGTAAAGGGTCAAAAATACCCCCCTAATTTGAAAAAGGGCTAAAAATATCCTCCGAACTTATTTTGGGTCAAAAAATACCCTCTCATCCTTAAAGTTTTCAAATATACCCCTGCCTTGATGGTATTATCTCAAAATAACCCGAAATCATTTTTAAACTCGCTCATCATTTAAACCCGATCAACTAAATAATAACCCATAAGATCCCCTTATTCCCCCCCCCCCCCCGTAGGTTTGAAGTTTGAGGAATCAAATAAGGGATCTTATGGGTTATTATTTAGTTGGGTTTGGTTTAAATGATGGAGCGGATTTAAAAAATAATTTCGGGTTATTTTGGGGATAATTTCCATAAAAACGAGGGTATATTTGAAAACTTTAAGGATGGAGGGGTATTTTGACCCAAAATAAGTTCGGAGGATATTTTTAGCCCTTTTTTCAAAGTAGAGGGGTATTTTTGACCCTTTTCCCTTATTTCATTGCACTGTTACTATAGCTATCTCTTTTGACCTCAGCTTCCAGACTTGCCTGTCCAAAATAGCCACTGACTCCTCTTCAATTGTCAGATTCTGATCAACTTGCATTGTATCTAACTGTAACACGTGAGACATCCTCATAGTATTTCTTCAACTTCGAAATATGAAAACTGGGTGAACACCTGTCAGGCTAGGATGCAAAGCCAACTTATAGGCCACCTCCCCAATCGCTGTAGAATCTCAAATGGGCCTATAAACCTCGAACTCAACTTGTCCTTCTTCCCAGAACACATTACCCACTTAATAGGTGAGACTTTCAACAGTACGCACTCACCCTCCATGAACTCCACATGATGAACCTTACGGTCAATGTATCTTTTTTGCCTGCTCTGTGCTCTGGAAGTTGCTCTTGAATTAACTTGACCTTATCTAAGGAATCCATTAGAAAATATGTAACTCATGGACTAACCTCAAATACATCAAGCCAACCAATGGGCGAATGATACGTTCTAGAATATAAAGCCTCAAACAATGTCATTGAATGTCGAACTGATAACTGTTATTGTATGCAAACTCTGACAAAGGCAAGAACTAATCCCAATGACCTCCAAAGTCAAACACACAAGCTCTCAGCATATGCTTAATGTTCTGAATAGTTCGCTCGGACTGACTCTCAGTCGTGGGTGAAATGTTAAGCTTGGGTGAAATATTGTGCTAAGCTCAATCTGTGTACCCAACTCCTTCTGTATATACCACAAAAAATGAGATGTGAACTGTGCACCCCAGACTAAAATGACAGAAATAGGAACCCCGTGCAATCAGACTATCTCGAATTATCGGTGGTTTGGACCGGTAGGAAGTGCATAGACTTGGTCAATCCCTCAATAATGAGCCAAATTACATCAAACTTCCCCAAAGTATGTGACAAACTTACCACGAAGTCCATTGCGATCCTTTACCACTTCCATAAAGTATAGACATTCTCTAGGTCACACCATCTATTCTTTGATATCATACTTCACCTGTTGACAATTCAAACACTGAAATACATGACCACCCACTATATCCCACTTCATCTAACGTAACCAATATTGTTGTGTCAAGTCTCAGTACATCTTAGCGTCCCATGGTGAATAGGATATCTTGAACTGTGGGCCTCCTCCATAATATGTTGTCTCAAACATTCGTGAAAAACTTCTCGTTAACTTCCTCATAAGGATCTACATAGATAGCCATGGTAGAACATTCTAACTCTCGAATTCCTCCTTTACTTTAGCCCAAAATCCTTCCTTTCCATTATTCATATTTGAAACTTCCTCAAACGTCCAATTCTCAATTATCTGAAATGTCTCAGTATGCATTACCTGTTTTATTGTAACCATACTTTCAAACATAAACGCTTGATATAATAAATACCATCATAACCACAGAATTCCCTCTGCTACAACAACAGTCCATTGTCAAATTTGTACCGGTAAAATACCTCAATTTCAGCTTATCTTTCTTCTACGCTCTCCAATACCGCTACTAGTACAAAGATCCCTTGGAAAACACGTTGGCACACACCGTAACTCTAGAACATGAATTTATCTTGCTGGAAAAAAACGTTGCCTGCTCTAAGCGTTGCTGTTCCAAACTGGCCTTATCTAGAGCCGATTGCGATGATTCCAGATCCGTCAGCTTAATTTGTTTCATCCTGTTTAAGATTCTAAGACAATAACCAACATCAAATTAAAAATAAATCTTCCAGTGATACGTTTTGAGCCACATACTTGTAATTATCCTATTGTGGCGACTCTGTAAAAATTAACCGATCACCCTCAACTAAATTCCTATGTCGATTCATAGATACTCAACACATCGTTGAGTATCTTCATAACTCATCAGGACTGTCTATATAGTTTTCATCAACAAAAGTATATCAGCTCAACTTATGAATCCAAGTGTACCCGATAAACCTGTCGTATATCCATTGTGCACTGACACTCTATTGAATATGATGAAATAAGCAACTTGTGTAAAACCTTGCCGTTGATATCTCCATCTAACACCTGACGTTAAAAGAATCACTCTGACCCGATATAAATTGCGCGACCCTCCAAGTATTATCGGTAGCCATCTGAACTGATTTCAAACACCCTTTGTCCCAATTTATGTGGCACACTTTCTTTTTAGTCAGTCCCAAAAAGAATGTCACCTTTCTATATTTAGAAATAATTTAATGTTATGAGATGATTTACAACCAAACAAATATCTAAGGCTTGTTTTGCACCACAAGTTTCAAAAGTCTTCCTTTCTTTCTTAAACTATATGCCTAGTCAAATGGTGCCACATAAATTGAGACGGAGGGAGTAGGTAAGAAGTCTTTCATATGTCTATAGCGACCCTTTGCATCTTGCTCTTGGAGTTTCTCCAGGTATTGAATATTTTCTTTGATGTTGTGCCATGCAAATTCTACACTTGACATCAAGCCACAAACATACTTTTAGATGAGAACTTCATTCCAAAAATCTCTGATTTTGGTCTTGCCAAATTTTACTCCATGAATAATAGCCTTGATACTCTAACAGAAGCAAGGGGACAATTGGATATGTTCTCCAGAATTTATCAACAGAAGCATTGGTCCCATATGTTATAAGCCTGAAGTCTATAGCGTTGCCATGCTACTAATTGAGATGGCAGGCTTGAAAAGAAGCTTGGCAGCAGGAGAGGATATGTCAAGCCGGTATTTCTCACTTTGAATTTATGATCAATTAGACAAGGAAAAGGAAATTGAAGTACTAGACGAGACACATGATGACGAAAAGAAGATCATAAAGAAGCTGACTTTAGTTGCTTTATGGTGCAGACAAATGAATCCACTCTATCGTCCCTCAATGACTAAAGTAGTTGAAATGCTTGAAGGTGAACTAAAAGCTTTGCAAATGCCTCCTATGCCTTCTCAATTCCTGCAACCACCTTCCTTTGAATTCAATTTAAGTTATTCTATGAGTTCAACTGAGTCTATGAAGTTGGTTGAAAATTATTCTGATTATGCAGAAGTAGATGTAATTATTGGTTGAAACATGAGCGTACTCCAAATTGTAGCCTAGCATTATGAAATACTCATGCACTATATATCTCTGTGTAACTTATATTCCTTTGTCTTTGTGAATCTTTGAACATGGTTTTTGCCAAATTGGAATGTAACAGGTTAATATATATATATATATATATATATATATATATACACACACACACACACTAGTTCTGGACACGTGCATTGCACGTGGGTCCTATGCAACTTTTACATATCTTATAAGCCATACGAAAACCACATTGTAATGAGTATCACAAACCTTTTAGTGGAAAAATACAAGCTAAAAAGGATGAACAATCAGTCCATATATTCAAATGACTTCTTTTTCGATCAACGTTGTTGTGGAGGTTAATATCCCTCTTAGAAGTGCAATGTCTTGTTGTTCGTGGGAGAAGACATGTTGCAGCAAATACAAGCCAAAATTAGAAATTGTTTGCCTTGTGCTTTGTTCATTATTAGCAAAGCAAAGACATGCAGTAAATGACTTCCGAATGAATTTGAAAAGATATCATTCATTTTCAGGGGATGAAAATTATATTCTTGGAATAAACATATTCTTGGTTGCACAATGGCCAATAATTATATCAAAATATAAGTCGTTGTTGTGAAAGCCTTTACATATCATTCTTGTGCCATTACAATCATTTGTGGGGTCTAAATTCCTGAGTAACATGATGGGTGCATTCCTTTATATGTCCATTGTACAGTGCGAGTGAAAACTGACCTTATTAAATTATGAAAATGCATCAAATTTAGAATGTAAAAAGAAAAAAAAAAGACCATCGTCAAAGTGATTTGTAAATAACAATTTATTTCACCTCGAAGGATTTACTTCCAAGCTGTCACATAAATAGAGGCCACGTGTCATATCTGGTATTATAAAACCGGCGTTAATAAAAAAAATGGCATGGATGAGTCATTTTGGTAATGGGCGATGGCATAAATGAGTCAAAATATTGATGAGTGACATAAATGAGCCATTTCCTATAGTTCGATGGCATAAATGAGTCATTTCCTATAGTTTGATGGCATAAATGAGCCAAACTATTGGCGAGTGGCATAAATGATCCAAACTATTGACGAGTGGCATAAATGAGTCATTTCCGATAGTTGGATGGCATATTTGAGCCTTTTCCGTAAATTAAATAGAAGTTATTCTAAATGCGAAAAGAAGCAATAGTAATTATTTTTGCATACATAAACTTTAAATCATGAATTAGTAATAATTAAACAAAGATTGAACTATCCTCACTAAAATAGTATGTCTCTACAACTCACAATAACAATGCAAAAAAGATGAAAGTCGAGAGCTTTACAAAATTTAGAAGACAAGAAAATAACAAATTAGCTCACAACATGGCAAGTTCTTGATCTTTACAAAATTTAGAAGACAAGAAAATAACAAATTAGCTCACAACATGGCAAGTTCTTGATCTCATAATGATACAATATCAGTTCACTAAATGGCCGTTATTCCTAATCTCACCCTTTCGCCCCTCCAAAGTATGCATATGGGCTGTTGCATCTGTAAATTTATTACCCTACAAAAGGCTAAACGGTTTCAACTGAAATGTTCTTCATTTTCGAGGTCGAACTCAAATCTTTGATTAATTAACAGCGGAGGTATCTGAACCATCCCACTATATCTATCGGTGGTCAAAAAATGGCTAAAGTTATAACATGATGGACCAAAACTTGAAGGCCACCATTCAACAACGTTTATCGCAATGAGAAGTGGAGAACACCTCGAACAATATTATTGCAAAAGAATATCGAAAGCATACTTTATAAAAACGAAGGAACTGTATCCAAAAAAAAAAAAAAAAAAAATTAAAAACGAAAGGAAGTAATCAAAGTACTTTATGTTCAAGAAGTGTAATAGAACTTGTGGCATGACATTAAAGTTTCTAATACCAAAAGAAACTTAGGAACCAAATGTCTATTGTAATTTATTGCATTATAATTGTACAGAAAAAGTGGCTGTTTCTGCAGCAACATATCTTGCCCATGGTCTCTCGAGTTCTGTTGCGCTCCAGATACAAATGTGATTCCAACATATTTTTATATAGTTGATTTTTTTTTATTTGATTAGTTACAGATAATATTAATTCATGTTTCTTCTTTGTAAACATGTTGTACAATTAATATAATGGCCAAAAATGAAGAGTTTTAAACATGGAATAGTGTCTACCTTCGTAGATCAACTTTCACTCCCATGTTTTAGTATATTAATCTGCCTGAAATATCAAGATAAAAAGGAAAAAATATGAAGAAACAAAAGAAAATTAGGATAAAGATTGTGAATAATTAATTACTAACATGAAGAGAGAGATTAGATAAATACGTGATAAGAAAAAGAATTACCAAGGAGAGGCCACCAATGGAAGAAGGCAGAAAGAGAAACTTTACGTACCTAATAAGTTTGCATCTCTGCTCCATTGGTTTGCAAATGGCGAGGATAGGCATTTTTTTGATTCCCATTTATAGATAATAATTAATAAGAAGAAATTAATAGATCAGGTAAGATAATTCATCATTAGTTCAATTTATTAGCTGAAGAAAACCAAAAGTTTTGCAACGTACGGAGGAAGTAATAGCCATTATTTAGAATTCAATAGGATTTTATTAAATCTCATGCACCCATTAATGATTTGTTTAAGTATAATTCATCCGTAAGCTGTTAAAATTCATTTTTTCTAGTAACTGTTTAGTCTAGCAATCTATAGCTATATATATAATATAAAAAGGCTAAGATGTATGCGCTTAATGTGACACTCATCATGACCAAAGATCCTATTTATCTTTTTTTCTCCTTTTTTTTGACATTTTTGCTTTTATTCTTCTCATTCAATCTATTAAAAATCCAATAATAATAACTATATTGTACCAACTAAATGGAGCAATAAAAAATTAAAGCCACGACATCTTTAAAGCTCAAATTAAGCAGCCGTTTCCAGGGAAAGACCGCGTAGAATGAAGTTACACATTCTTCTCATTAATTTAGAGAATGGAAAGACTCCACTCAATTATGGAATTTGAAAGGCCACCATGAATCCTTGACCTCCTCTATATACACACAATCTTATAGTTTGCTGTGATATGTGAAGTGGATTTCATGTTTTTTTCTTCCAGCTATGCTTATTACATGTATTTTTTTTTTTCCATTAGAACTAATGGTAATTTTTTGTTTCTTTTCTTATAGGTGCAAATATGGATGTAGTTTTTGTTGGTGTCTTTTTAATTCAGCAGGTCATAATCCAGCTCATGTGCTTCAATTGTGCTACCACGACATCCTTTGGACACTTGATCTAATGTCGAAGCATTAGTGCAAGTGCAGCGTAAGAAACTGTCATTTCAAAATTTATCAATAAATTTTCACTGTTTCTTTCTCCTTCCCCTATAATTTCTTATTTGTTAGGTTTATTAACATCTCATTTTTTGTGTTAGTTTAGTTAGTATGTTTAGGTAACTCTCTTGCCAGTTTGGGGAAGTAGATTAAGAAACTAAAGTTAGCCAGCATATCAACTATTTTTATGAATTTTCTTTTGTTGCTAATACGTACTTTGTGTGGGTATGTGTTTTATGGTTCTTTTAAATAACATAGAAGCTATATGTAATGTGATTTACACCATATCTCGGGATGAATTTCAATCTTTCCGCTCTACTTCAAAAAATCTTAAGTTATGCTTAAAGTGCATCAATATGCACTGGACAGAGAAGTGGTGGAAATTTATGTCTACGGAATTTCAAGGACATATTTTTCAATTTAAAGAACATTTTGATATTTGTGAATGCATTCAATTAATCATTTGTTACGGTTGGAAGAAGTGGTAAAAGAGAAGTATTTCATAAATTTCAATTGGCTTCAATTTGTTGTCGTTGGTTCTCTTGCCGATTTAATCAAAGAGAAAAATATGAAAGCAGCAAAATACATCTCTTTAATAAAATAGATTAACAGATACTTATATAAGCATATTTTAAAATATAAGTTCATGTTGTAAATTTTATTAAACATAGGCACATACAAAAGTCAATGTTTCTTTATTCGGATTCAAAGACTAGAAAAAAACTTTTATTTATAAAATGCGGATGTTAGAGAATAATACTTCATATATAAATTTAACTCGCGAAACGCATATTTTTCGTTTTAATCAATTTATAAAATTATTTTTTGTACATGTATATGCATTAAATATTTCTATACCCAAAAATATAAGTGCCTACAACTGCACAAAGTGCAGGTAAATTCACTAGTTGTTTAGAATTTCGCCCTATTAATGTTCTAATGATGTATAATTCATCCAGAAAATGTAAAGCTTTGTAGGGTAGAGGTGAAGAGCCGTAATATGTTAGAAGGTATTTTTTCCAAGTAAAGATTTATTATAGGCATTATTTAGTATTTAATAGGATTTCATTAAATAAGACACTCACTTTATCAAGAATTAAACCAACAAGTTGAAGAAATTTTACTGCCATAAACTTGTACAGTAGTAATTTTAGTTAAACATTTGAGGGGTAATTTCATAAACTAACTTTAAACTATGGAGCTTCCCACTTTTAGTATAATATGATACACCCTCTGTCCCAATTTATGTGAAGGTGTTGATCTGTCGTGAAATTTAAAAGAAAAGAAAAAAAAGACTGTTGAAACTTGTGATCTAAAATAAGTAAATGAAATTATTGTGACTATAAATTATCTCAATGAAGGTAAATGAAAAAAATTTGAAGTTAGGTTACAACTAAATATAGAAAGATCGATGCCGCCATGCTTTTAAGACAGAAAGAACGTGACCCCTTTGGCACTTTCCGCAAAAGAAAAACTAGTTGCTCTTTACTCTATTCGTTCACATGACTTTGATTTCCCTCTTCATTTGTGCTTCTTTATCTTTCTATATTGATTATATATTGTTTAAGCAAATGTATTTTTACAGTTGCCATCTCAATACTAAAGTAGGAGAATATTTGAAGAGCATCAAAAAAATTAAGACAGAAAATACTACATAATAAGAATGAAACTATTTCAAGTCTACAAAAGAAAGTGTTTGGAGGTCCTAATCTTTATAACATTACCTTATCAGAAAAGAGCGTTGGGAGACTGGGACTTGGTTTATTTGGGAAGGAAAATAATCAACATAATTACATGTACAAAGTGTTGCTTGAATTAAATGAAATGTAAGGAGAAAGAGCATTGCATATCTTTCCAAATCTCATTCTTTGATTCTTTCTTCTCCCTCCAACTACAAAGGAAGCCTCATCTGCCAGACTTTTATTGAGGATCTTTGCAGTGGAACGAAAGAGTACAAATATTATTCTCCAATGAACTAGGTCTATACTATAGTGGTGCTACCTTGTGTTACAACATTGAACAAATCGCCTTATAAGGTCCCTCCTATGCTTTCTTTGGTCCTTATAAGGAATTTAAGGTTCCTGTACAAATTTACTGTATAAAAGTAATATTTATATATTAACTGTCTAACAGAGACTTTCAGCTCCGGAGGAACTTCCAGGGGCCTGTTCCGGTGCCTATCCTGCAAATGTGAAGCCGAAAATAAACAGATCATGCTTCTGCATTCCCATGGTCACCTAATAGCCTGTTTGGCCAAGCTTTGGGGAAACCAAAAGGGCTAATTTCTCTTCTTTTTTTTTCTTTTTTTTTTTTAAACGCTTATTTTAGAGAGTTGCGGTGTTTGACCAAGCTTTTAGGAAAAAAAATAAGTGCTTTTGAATAGTAGCAAAAGCGGAAAAAGTAGCTTTTTTCCGAAAGCATTTTTGGAACCCTGGTCAGGCATAAATTACTGCACTAACACTCGCAAAAGTGCTTTTTAAATTGATTAGCCAAACACAAACTACTACACTCAAAAAATGCTTTTTTTCGAAAAGCACTTTTTAAATTAAGCAGATTTTGGAAGCTTGGCCAAACAAGCTACAAGTCTATGTTGTTTCAGATGCCTACCTCCCAAAGCCAGCTAAAGCTCTTAGGCTCATATAGATGGTTAGAGCTACCCAAATTCCAATAAATCCAAAACTTGATGAAAGAATGAGCAAGAACACAATGCTGAAAAGAGCCACTGTAAGCTGAGGATCAAAATTATTCTTGTCAATAAATGATTACTTTGATCAGGATAAGTTACAAATAATTGACAATATCCCCAGAGCATCACAAAGAAAGATGTCTTCAAGATGGTAATTCTCCATTCGGGATTGTGCGTGTGGTTGTGTATGAGGACACTAAAATTTTTTTACCATGTACAAGCAAAGTTCCTATTCCTTTCTTATTGAAACTTGTGGACCATTTTGATCAAAACGATTTTTTTTTTTCATTTTTGGCCCATTGGCCAAAGTTAATTACTGGCACTAACCAAAGTATGATAAAAACCTATACGCTGATTATGCATATTATATGTATATTTATGTAATTTTATGTATATATTTATATTTAATATACAAAATATATACATTTACTGGCTATTATGTTTTAGAGAGGTCCAAAAATGTAATTATCCTATGTTTATTATGAGTTGACAGCAAGAAATGAATATCTCATGTGAGCTCACTCACCATCGAGTACGCAGAATATGCGAAGTCAGATGCACCAAAGTTTACACCATCAAAGACAAAGGCCAGACAATTGATTGGTTGGGTTGCTGCGACAAACTGAAATTGGAAGAAATGGTAAGTTCTGAACCGAGTCCTTTACTGTGAAAAATTTGTATATGTATCAACGACGTGTTTATAGATGGTGTGTACCGGAATTCCAATGCCTATTAGGTTTAGGACATTGACATCTTTCGTAAATACTTTTGCTCCATAGTGTAAACCAATTCCAAGAACGAGTGCTAATACCAATCCTAGAACTACTCCCAGCTGCACTTTTCAAGAACTGTATGGGTACTAGTTCATTTGCTATTGAAAATATATGGGAATTTCTGCTATTGAACAACTATTCATACCTGTAACACCCTTGATGCTGTCGCAGTACACCTACTGAAGTCCTTTTGAGCAAATGCACTTGCTAGTATTGCCTGAAAGGTGAAAGAAAGGTTCGAGTTTTGAAGTTTGTTCACATAACATGCTTTCTCATGGTGGCGAATATGAAAGTATAAATGTTTTAGTTTGAAATATCTAATATCTAAAACAATATAGAGATATCCTCAACTTTGAGTAGTTAACACATTGTTTCTGCAGAAAAAAACCATTTTTGCTAGTTTCTAATTGACAGATTTAGCCTTCAAAGTAAATTGTTTGTTGGTTTCTAACAACAATTTAGTTCCCAACTGTTAATTCAACTTCTTAAGATCCCCCCTAGGAGCCAGGCCTTGTGATTTTCACACCATTATAGTGAGAATACTGCAACAATCAAACCTATCTAGAACAACATCATTTGTTTCGATATTTTTTGGCTTCTATGGCGAAATGCTGCTATCGAGAACATATAATGTAACATAACATGAAAGATGGTTTCACGGAAAACATGGCTGTTATAGTGAAGGTTGTTATAGAGGATGACTGTCATATGGAGGTCTGACCGTATATGCCTTTTTGGAACAAATAACGGTTCCCTTTCTCGTTGGAATTAAGATTTCTTGGAAAAATAATACATCTGGTTAGAAGTTCTTCAATTTTATTAGTTACTGGTCTTTCTCTTTTCCTCTGGCTCTTTGTTTATTTGAGACAGCCAAAAAGTATTGACTGGGAAGATCATATCTCACCTGCCCAGCAACAGCTAACCCATCAGCTAGAAGAGATGTAGCTAGCCAAATCTGCAAGCAGACCTGAAATGCAGCCATTTGTGTCGGTCCTAACCTTGCAGCCAATGATGCAGCTAATGTTACGCAGAATGTTACTGCTATGACCCTAATTAACAATAGGAACCCTGAAATTAGGAGGAAAAACGAAATAAAAATCAGTTAGTATTTTTTATGAGCATGAAAGGTATACAGTTTATCTTGAAATAACATCCAGATTCTTCATTCTGTGTTTTAGAGTGTGCTTTGTCGTGAAGATTCATTTATACACTGAACAAAGTATGGTGAAGTGGTTCAATATTTCAGAGAACAAGTGGACGCCGAAAGCTTAGAAGGTTTGATATTTCTGAGAAAAAGTACAACTTTTGAGATCCAAATTACATGTCCAAAAAGAATTTCAGCTTCAAACATCCTGATTTGATTTGAAATCATGGCCAAATGGGCCCTACGAAACTTGGTAACGAGGATTCAATGAGAAATATAAGTAGAAAGAAAGCAAGCATTGCTTATTTTGACACAATAAGAATGCCACCTAGGAAATTCCAGAGCCTCGTTTTCACAAATATGGAGCTGGTTTTGTATTTATTGGAAAAATATAAATTTAGTATTTTACAGCAGCAAGAAGATCCTTACCATTTGTAAGAAATCTAGCAAATTGAAGATACTTGATACTAGGAGGTACGATATCAACCTTTTCCAATAGTCTCAAGAATAGTATAACTGAAATTAGGTACCTATAAAATACCAATTCAAGTAAGAATGTCTGTCAAACATTTCCCAAACTTATTTTATCCGTGAAATTGTTGCCTCACAATTTTATTTATCAGGAGAGTTTAGAATCTACTCACTGAGAAATTACATGAGCGATCGCAGCACCTCTGACACCGAGATGGAAAACAAAGATGAATATAGGGTCCAAAATTATATTTGCCAAATCGCCAGCCACTGTATGATGTCAAAACACACAAAAAAAAGGAAAAAGCTGAGTCAGATTTTGGGCCTCATTTTTTAAATTAAGATTAAGATGTCTGAATCTGAATATTAAGATGTGTATTAAAATTTAAATGTTTGAATTTGAATACACATCTGAATAATAAGACGTTGCATTAAGATCTGAATATTAAATAATTAAGACTGTTTACTTTTTGAATATCTGATGTATAAAACTTAATATTGTGTACTAAATTAACCTCTTCCTAGTCCCTATTTTAATATGTCCATTGAAGCTTGATACTGTCATACATCCCTAATTTACTTACCAGTTGCAAATAGTGGAGTTTTAGTGTCTTTAAATCCTCGAAATACACCTTGCATAGCTAATGAGAGGAGAACTGCTGGTGCACCAAGTGATCTCAATTTCAGGTAATCTTGTGCTGGTTTTGACATAGATGAGCCCTGTAAAATTATCACATACAGCCGGAAATTGACACTATGAGAGCCTCTCAACCCCTTTCACCTACCGCCACAAAAATGCAAAGGAAAAAGCAAAAAAAATGGCACCAAGAGTTGGAAGAAGGATACAACAATTGAAGAAAATACTCCCTCTGTCCAATTTATGTGACACTCCTTCCTCTTTAGTCAGTCCCAAAAAGAGTGACACATTTCTCTATTTAGTAACAATTTGACTTTAAATTTCTCATTTTACCCTTAATGTGATGATTTATAGCTACAAAAACATGTGATGATTTATAGCTACAAAAACATGTGATGATTTATAGCTACAAAAACATCTATGACTTGTTTTAGATCACAAGTATCAAAAATCCTCCTTTCATTCTTAAACTCTGTGTCCAAAGGAAACACCTTCACATTAAGTGGGACGGAGGTGTAGGAAATTTCTCCTCCCTCTCCTGTTTTCAAAGAGATCAACTTACGGGTTTGACTCCCATGAATTTTAATAAAGGCTTTGCTCCAGCGATTAGAATTACTGCTTGGATGATGCCAAGGACAGCACCAATGATCAATGCTGATGATGCGGATGGAATGTGTCTCTTTTCGGGCTTTGATTTCACTACTTCAAAGCTAGTAGCTATTTTTTCAGAGTTGCCTATACTCCCGGCAGAACCTGAAAGTAAATGAAAAGCTAGTGTCATTTTCAAAAAGCAGAAGCAACATGCACGTGAATAACTTTTGAGTGTGTAACAAGCTGCTTATTTTCAGTCTCAACACTTCTAAGTTCCATCCAAACACATAACTGTTTATTCATAAATTCAGCTTCAGCACTTGTGCTAATAAGCTACTTAAATTCAGCTAATCCAAACTGGCCTGGACTTTCATTTTCCAACATACCTTTTTTAGGTATCAAGCTTTTGCTTTCACTGTTTGACAGTGACTCGGTTTCCAGTGCTTCTGCATCTCCTTCATTCCGCTCTTTACTTTTATCATCTTGCAGGTCTTGGCTCGATCTCGTGATTGTATCTTCCTCAGCGACGAAAGAAGTTGTTACGCTGACCAGGGGAAATATAGCAATCTTAGATGCTTGATTGAATACAGCAATTGAAACTCCTACAGCAGCCTGCTCAATTGCACCTGTGTCGACAAATTTAGAGTTTATTTTGATGATTCAAAATCTGTTTTGCTTAATGGTCACCCTAGTTTTATAAGTGTAACTTATGTACATTGTTTGTGTTTCATTGTAAGATAATAGGAATACATTAAATTTTGTGAAGTTTGATACCTATATGGCCAATGAATGCTGTATCAACCAGAGATGCAATAGGATCTGCTGTTAAAGCTAGCGCAGCAGGTAAGGCAATCCTTCCTATTTCTTGACCAAGCTCATCCAATTTAAAAATTGATCTGCTCAAAAAAAAAAAAAAAAAAAAAAAAAAAAAGGGCAAGTTACACATTTGACTGATCAGCCAAAAATAATTACATTCGCTAGTCAAATATACTATTATTATGTATATTATACATTAATATACAAAAAAATATAAATTTTCTAGCTATTATTTTGGTGGACGAACATGCAGTGTAAAGTACCAAAAGATAAAGAAAAATCTTGTTTGCTTTGGCATTTAAGAATCTTACATCTCCTAGTCCAGTACAACTTACTTTCCATATACATCAGAAGTGGCTTTGCATGCAGATATTCAATAGTACGTTTTTGGAGAGCAGAGGGATCTTAAATATGCAGCCAATTCTTTACTTAGAGACTCCTTTTCTTATAAAAGTAATTTCTTTTCAGAAAATATTTTCTTAGAAGTTTGCCAATATTTTGATAATTTTTCACTCATAGAATACTATCAAAACTAGGGTGGCAAAATTAGCCCATAAAAACATGACCCAGACAATCCACCCACCCATTTATTAGCTAAACCCATTTTGATCAACTCACGGTTGATATGTTGCCCAAATTGATACTCCCATGGGATGTCTTATAAAAAAATAAAAAAAAATTGTTTGATATGTTATATATAATCATGATAAAGAAAAGCAAAGTTTTATTAGGTATTTAAATAAATTATTAAAAACAAATAGACTATTAAAACTTAACAAAAATTGAACGGGTTGAATTATGCCCCATTTCTTAATCCATTTCAGCCCAAGTAAATGACCCGTGCATTTATTAATACAACTCATTTTGACCCGCCTAAATTCACCTTAACTCGCCTATTTAAGACCCTAATAAAAATCAATATCTCCACCCTTAACTCTATCAGATATCATCAACATTTCCCTTTATTTAGCTATGTAGAGTGTGGCGCAAGGATAAAAATGAGAAAGAAGCACATTAATTTTGTCATTTGGCACATGTAAAGTGTGTATAACCCTTTAAAGTTGTATCCCCTTCCTTAGCTGAAAGAAATGATGATGATGAATTTATGACCAAGGAGAGAAAAAAGAAAGGCAAAAACTTTACAAGTTTACCTTATATCTCTGAAAAATAGGGAGAGTGGGCTTTTAACATCCTCTGTAGAAGGAACTTCTTTCTCGGCCATACTTGAATACTGCAAAATGGCAAATTCCCAATATGGACATATGTTAGGATACCAACTACAAAAATCTTCGATCATTTGAATGCTTCATCAATATGAGTGAACATTTTTCATTTTTCTTTTACTGAGTGGACACGGAGTTTAAATAAAGAATAATTGAACATGAATTTTAAGAGAAAAATAATTTTTTTTAAAGAAAAATTATGATCTAAATTAAGCCATAAAAACTAAATATATTGAAAAGTAAATGAGAAGCTACAATTAAATTATCATTAAATATGAAAAGATATTACATTCATTTTGCGACCGATTAAAAATAAAAGAGAATGACAAATAAATTAAGACGAAAGAAGTAATCTTCTGGCAATGATATTTTCTCAAGTGAGTCCTATCTGTTTTAAATTATAATTTCACAAAATTTCTAGAATACTGAAGTCATCAACTTGAGGTTAACATGAGTCCAGATTGCACTTAAACAGGATAATACCTGACTTGGATGTCACTTTTCTTGAATAGTTGACATCTGTTCTAGTGTTATAATTTCCATTCAATAGTTGACATGTGCCAATAAATTTCTTTCTCTAATTAGGAATAAAGTAAAAGGTTCAGATATTTTTTGAGGTATCAGAATTTCTAGTCCTAGAGATTGAGAAGAGGGTAAAGTGCCTTGTAATTCAAATGCCTTCGTGTGATATGTTAGTGAAAATTTGTTTTAGTGAATATGTGAATTCAGATGGGATAGAATAAACTTGTTAGAATATAATTGCATTTCTGATTTCTGCAAAATAGATGTACCAAAAAATGTATATCTTTCAATTTCAAGAAATCGGCTTGCAGTCTCAAGAAATTGACAAACTTTAGTGGAATAAAAGAAAGAGAGAGGACATATTTTAACATTTTATTTAAGGAAAAAAATGAAGAAATGAATTTCCCCATAAGCACTTCAATGCACATCTTTCCATTTGAGGACAATGTGAAATTAGCTCAACGCATGACTATATTTTATTTTAACTTTTATAGAAGAGTGGGTTTGGGCATGGGATCATCAACCCACTCTTCTATAATAGTGTTATAGTTTTATAAAAATAAGAAGAAAAAAAAAATTAAGGTGAGGTCCACGTGAAGTAGGAGATAATTGCAAAAACATTAAGGCGCGGACCACATGAAGAAGTAGAACACAATTGCAAAAAAAAAAAAAAAAGGGACATTTAAATAATGATAATCAGTTCAGAAAATGGTAAAGATACGCTTAGAGAAAATTCAAAGAAGAAAATTCGGTGTGGAAATAACGATTTAAATTGAACACAAAAACCGCTGAAGAAGTTATAAAACCAAAAGATTTAAAACTTATACCTTTGGTTAAGGATAAAAATGCACTAATTTTGGACACATACATCTCACACAAATAATGAGGAATAATATCAAGAAGACGAAATATAAACGGTCAAGAAATGTATACACATATTTTCTTAAAATGATGAAGTTGGTCTATACTTAAACATTTAAAACTACAACAGATGCTAACGCATGCAAGCGCTTTTCAGTGTTGTTGAGTAGAAATAGATGATGTGAAACTAGGTATAATTGGAGAACCAAACCAGGAAAGTCATATATGGAAGAAGCGGACTAAGTAAAATAATTTATTAATATTTTCAATTAATTAAATTATAATACTTTCTATAATAAAAATTCCATAATTATATTACTAAAAGATATTCTCTCTGTCCTAATTTATGTGACATAGTTTGACCAAGCACGAAATTTAAAAAAGAAAGGAAAGATCTTTGAAACTTGTGGTCTAAAATAAGTCATAAATATTTGTGTGGATTTAAATCATTTCATTAAAGGTAAAAGGGGAAGTTTCAAGTTAAATGATTTCTAAACATAAAAATATATCATTCTTTTTTAGACAGACTAAAAAGAAAAGTGTGGTACTATTTTTTGTGTTGGGCCCGTGCTATCATCTAGTAAATAAGTAAATGCTTTTTTGGACGTTGTAATTTCTTTTACGGAAAAGGCTCAAATATATCATCGAACTATCAAAAAAGGCTCATTCATCCCACGCGTTAATAGTTGGGCTCAAAAATGTTAGCGCAATTACCATTTTGGGTCATATATGTCATTACTCATTAACGGAACTCTACTACTACCAGATTTTGCTACGTGGATTACATAAACCCTTCATTTTACTAGTGACATACATGAGCCATTTCGTAGTTCAGCCGCATATTTGATCCTTTTCCCAATTCTTATATAAACCTCAATCTTTTCTAATTTTATGTAACAAGCTTATAAGGACAAGTTTGTCCCTTACATTAATAACATTATTATTTTACATGGAATTATTTAATTGGATTATGAATCTAATCTTAGTCTACATCCTTCACAAATTTTTCGTACATTATGACTCTTTACAAAGATTTAAAAAACACATAAAATTTATTTAAGAAAAAAAAAAAAGACAAGTATAAAAAAGATTACACTAATGAGGTGTAGATGCGTAAGAAAAGTACATGTGTGTGACATATTTTATGTGTATTTTAATTTTTTTAAAAGAGCTATAAAGTACGTAAAATTTGTGAAGAATGTAGACTAAGATTAGATTCATAATCCAATTAAATAAGAGAGTATAATTTTTCCATGTAAGCCCCCGTTTGGATTGGCTTATATGACATAGTCCAACTTATTTTTTTTTTTGGCTTATAAGTCAAGTATAAACTTGCTTTAGATAAACTGGTTAAATGGGTCAATTATTTTTTTGAGCTTATTTTAAGCACAAAATGACTTTAAAAATTTTTACCCAAAACACTCAAAAAGCCGAAAACAAAATATAAGCCAACTTATAAGCCAATCCAAACGGGCTCTAAAATAATAGTGTTGTTAATGTAAGAGACAAACTTGTCCTTATAAGCTTGTTACATAAAATAAGAAAAGATTGAGGTTTATATAGGAATTGAGAAAAGGATCAAATATGCCACTGAACTACGAAATGGCTCATATATGCCACTCGACAAATGAAGGGTTTAGATAATGTCACGTGACAAAATATAGTAGTAATAGAGTGCTGTTAGTGAGTAATGGCATATATGACCCAAAATGATAACGGCAGTGGCATTTTTGAGCCGAACTATTAATGAGTGGCATGAATGGGTCTTTTCTGATAGTTCGATGACATATTTGAACTTTTTCCGTTTCTTTTATTACTTCTTTTATGGCGAAAGTTCATTCTGGTTCTGTCGTCAAACTCTGTTTGTATCGGCTTACAATATGTGAACAAATGTATGCATATTTTAGTATCAAGAAATTAGCTTGTAGGCTGAAGAAATTGACAAACTTTAATTAAAAAGAAGAGAGGATATGTTTTAACATTTTATTTGAGGGAAAAAATGAACAAATGATTTTCGCCATAAGAAAGGTACCTTTTGGAATAAAGTAAACAAGCAGGAAATGTGAAACTAGTGCAACACACGACGATATAAAAGTAAATGCTCTTTTTGACATTGCAATTTCTTTTCTTACCTCTTTCATGGCGATGGTTCATTCTGGTTCTGTCTGCAAACTCTTTTTCTATTATCTTACAACATACGAACAAATGAACGTAACTCAACCTATAAAAATAGAATTCAACGCATGATAATGAATTGTATTGAAACTGCTAGCTCCTGGCTGGCCTCTATCTCTAAATTGTCTTGCTAATGTTGGAGGCTTTTGGGTCTTGCTCTCTTCTATTATACTTCTACCTTTCTACAATACGTTGAGGCAATTTGTTTGTTTGTGTAATATTGCATTTTTTGAAACAGATATCTAAACATTCTTGTATCTTTGGCTAAACGTAAAATCTGGGAAAAGTGGTGTTTGGCAATGGTTGTAACTGACAAGCTAAATACTGTTTTCACCTTGATTAGAGGAAAGTGAACGTAGCAATACAGAGAGTTTAAGCAAAAATAATTTATGCATTTATAAATTACATAAGCTATAGAAAAAGGAAATTATTATATTCCAAGGAAAAACAAGAGAATAGTAGAAAAAATTGAGCAAATAAAAGATAATCTTTTCATTCAAACATGTGTATTATTCAATTGAAACATTTTACACGTCCTTTATTAATTTGGTCATCAAGCAACATAAGTTGCAATAACATAAGTAGGGAGATTCAATCCGCCTAATGTGTACAAGATTAATCCGTTCCGTATAGGAGCACGGACATGCGGGAGTTATGGCCGTTAGTTACGTTTATATTAATTGAAGGTAAATTATGCTTAGTCAAATTACATAGGGACCAAAATCGCCAATGCCCACAATAATATTATAATAATAACATTAACAAGTGTTAAGCAATCTTATTGTTGTAAAATCAAGCTAAAAGAGTAACAATATAAAAGGATGAAAGCAATAGAAATAGAGAGATAAGAGATGAGAACTTTCTTATTCATCAAGGTGTGCTCAAGTGTTTACAAGTGTGTCCAACATAAATTCCTATGCCTCTATTTATAGTGGTCTATTGAGGCATATAAAAGGATAGCTATAAATATGACATTCAACATATGAGAATGTGGGAGAAGATCACGGGTGAAGTGAGAGACATTACATTAAACCTTTGAGATCATGGAGAGGTGGGGATTTATTTCTAGAGTGGTGGATATCCACACTTATTATTTCATAACACTCCCCCTTGAATGTCCATGTTTTGATAGATAATGCGCCTCGTTAAAACCTTACCAGAAAAAACCCAGTGGAAAAAAAAATCCTAGTGAAGGAAAAAAAGTATACATATCTAGTAATACACATTGCTAGTTGCCTCATTAAAAACATTGCCAGGAAGACCCGGTGGGACAAAACCTCAGCTAAGGGAAAAAGAGTACAACGCGTATTATACACCCCCTGATTAAAATACCACTTAATTCTTGGAGACGACACATCAAAATCTTATATATCAGCTTCTCAAATGTCGAGGTTGGTAATGCTTTGGCGTCAAATTATGAATCGAGCGAATTTGTTGAACATCTATTTCACCTTTCTGTTGAAGATCATGTTCAGAAAAGAACTTTGACGAAATGTGTTGTATTCTGTCTCCTTTGTTATATCCCTGCAAGCTTCGTACAATATTGTTGAAATCTTCATTTCCAAATAAACATCATACTATTACAAAATATATTGAATTATTGACCTCAGCCAGACACGCATTCCTGATTTGCTTTGTAAGTAGCTATCACCTTGGCAGGACTTGAATAAGTATCAATAATTGATTGCCATATAGAACGTCATAATGTGGCAGTATCCTCACAAGCAAATCGGTAACTTGCTTAAAGATTAAACTTCATGTAATTAAAAAAATAACGCCCTGCATTTTACATAACCAACAAAATCTTCATAATATTTGTTAGGATAAACAAATCTATATCAATAATCTCTTTTGTAGTATATAATCGTTCATGATCCATTATACCCATCATTTTCATGAGGTCTAAATTATATTTATTATATATAGCGACGTCACAACCATCGGGGTACTTAATGGAATCGCACCCATAAGATTTGCTGAAGTTTATTTTCGTAAACCTTATATGCTTCAGAACAATTCAAATTCCTACGGATTTTCTTTCGTTGTCTATATAGCCATATTGGCAACAATTAATTATACACAATCAAAATTTTCATGTATTGCCAAATTGCAAAACAACTTCATTGCATCCACCACAGGAGAATACATATTGTTGACACCTAATTTTTGACCTCCCATAATTTATTTAATTACCCAGAGTCTTTGGATATTAAATGGAGTGAAATATGCATTTTTAGAAGTGAAAATGATTTTACAAAATTATTTAGATAATATTTTACCATGCTTATTTGGTAAAATAATTTCTATAATATTATAAATCATTTGGGAATTAATTTTCATATTGTTGCAACAACTATGGTATTTGGTAAATTTATAACAATTACCTTGTTTAATTAATTGTCCAAATTAGCAAGTATTTTACTCCGTTTAAATTCAAGGAATCTGATTGATTAATAAATTGATAACTTTCACCCCTCAATTCTAAATTTTGCATGTCCCAATTTATTGAAATTAATCATAATTAATTAAGTGTTTAATTGTGGTTAAAATTTCATAAATTGTTTGCTATATGGATAATAGTGGCTACAATTGAAATAATTAATTGGTAGCCTAATTCTGGCCCTAATTGAAATAACCAAATTCATTGATTTAAGTCAATTAAGGTCATTATTATAAAATTAACCTTTAATTGTTTAATTAGTTTAATTCCGGCTTTAATTAACATAGCCAATTTTTATGGCTTAGGTCAATTGAAGTCATTTTTGCAAATGTGGCCATAAATTGAAACGGTCTAATCAATTAAGGCCATGATTTCAAATTTGTACTTGTTGCATAATTAGCCGCACCTTTATTTTTGTGAATTGGTTAATTAATCGCCATTAAGGCATAATTAACTAGTTTCTTGAATTAGGGCCATTTATTTAAAAAGATGTCCCACGCATACAAACATATACACAGATATACATGTGTATACATGCATATCATATGTATTGTATATTTTCCTCCCCCCCCCCCCCCCTTTTTTATTTTTGAGTTGAGCCGAGTTCACCCCACTAAGGGTACCCGCCCAATATTTCATTTAAGGAAGGGGGTAATAAACCCTTTCCTCTTCACTTCATACCAAAAAACCCTTAAGAGGAGGGGAGGGTTTCTCTAAGAAAACCCTAAGCGGCGCCTCCACTCTCCCTCTCTCTCTCTCTCTCTCCTCATCACCATCGCCATTTATGGCAAATTTTCAGGCAAACCATGTTTTTTCCAGGCTTATGTGACCGTATAAGGCAAAGCATTAATTGTTTCCCCCGTCTCTCACCAAACACAATCCAAACACGGTACATTTCTTTTTTCTTTATTTTTTGTGCATCAATGGTCAAAAACACTGTAATTCCCTAATGATTTTGTGTTGTGTTCGAAATCCTCAATTGCCATTGGTTTAAGATGAACCAAGACGGATTGATATTTTTGGGTCAGATCTGACCCTTCTTTGCTTTGTTGTGATCGATTTCAGCCATTGATTGTCGTGTGAAGAGACAATTCTCAGAAATTGGGAATTATCCCACATCGAAATCAAATTAGGGTTTGGGGTTTTGGGAGTTTCTATTTAAAGGATCCCAAGTTGCATTGTAACACAGGGTTGGCAACATCGAATATATCACAATATTCAAAAAATGCAAAATACCTAGGGTTTCTAACATTTTTCTTAAAACCTTTAATTTTTTCGGTTAAGTTAAATTTTTAAAGTTTTAATTATTACTCTTGTTATTGTGGATGAGTGTGAGTTGAAGGAGCATAGGAATTCTCCAGGTTCAACACTCGACCAAGGCTGTGCAACAAAAAGGTAAATTTGCCTCCTTTTTTTTTTTTTTTTTTTTTTTTTTTTATATGTTATATGTTCTCATTTGTTATTTGTTAACTTGTTGTTTATGTGTGATTCATGTTGAATATGGTTTAGTTTAGGCTTATCTCTTTGTTAATTATATGCTTCTATAATCATTTAGTTATCTTAGTTAAGTCAAGTTGGGTTATTTAGTTCTAAAAAAGGGTTATTAGCTCATTTGGTCTTTGTTTAGATAGCATTAGAGATGTAGAAGATTGTTAGATCTGTCTCGGTAATGCTTTATTTGATGTGGTATAACCCTAGTCCTACTTGAACTTGATTAAATCTCTGGTAACATTTAGTATTATCCTTCACCCGTCCATTTGAGAGATTATGAATTGACAATTATTTGAATACTTGATTGTGCCCTGAAGCTTAGTTGTATTAGACTGTTAGTCCTGTTCTTGTCTTTCTGAATTTGCCTAGGTCTGTTGAGTTATATGACTTTGCTATCTGTTAATGATTGAATACATAGCATTCCTTTGTAAGTTGGAGAATCACCTATGGCTAAATCTATGTGTTCTTTTAATACTTATGTCTTAGAAAGAAACTGTACCCCCTATTGCTTCAAAGTTGCACATGTTTCTACTCAAGTAAACTGTAAAGATTCTAGTTTCCTCTACTAAGTCTTGGTTTGGTATTGTTTGATGTTGTTTGGTATACTAAGTCACAGTAAAATACCCAGACTGTCCTGTAATACACTTTTGAAACTAGAACTGCCCTAAAAATGGAAATGATGTCATGTGTGCTTAAGTATAAGGAGATTTAATATCTGTGTCCCTTTGCTGAACTGAATCCTTTTGTTTGAAAACCATTTGTTGACAACTACCCTAACTATGCAATATTTGAAATCTGTTATGAATTAAGAGGTTAGGATCTGGGATTTGAGATGAGATGAAGTTGGAAAAGGGTTAAATATGCTGATAAGGATCCAGTTTGTTGGGAATAACTTAGTAGTTGCTTTATTTGGTCTCTATGTGTTGGTTTTTTGTGAATCAGAGGTCTGAATCTGTATTGTGGTGCTATGTGTTGGGTTTGTGACTTCTTTAAGTGTTGAAAGGTGTAAGTAAGGAGGATGGCACTTGAAACGTGGACAACTATGAGTGTGACTTACCTAGGACTTAGAAGAAGGATAGAGGACTTGGAGTTTCTAGCTAACTCAGTCCCCATGTCTATCTTCTGAGTTGCTGGGGTTCCCTCATGGAAATCCACATTCCATGGGACCCTCCCAAAAGTTTAAAACAATTAAAAGAGGTGTTGAGTTGTTCTTTTAAGGTTCAAACTGATTTTGCAGCACTTCATCTCTCTGGGCGTATATTTTTAATCCTGTGAGCTTCTAGTTTATATGGTATTGGGGTCTGTTTCCTTTGTATATTTTTCCTTGTAAATGGGCATTCAAATAACTTCAATACTGTCCTGAAATCTTGTGTGTTCCTGTGTTGTGTCATTGCCTTAAATAAGTTGGTTTTCTTCATCATGATATACTAGAATATACCCATGTATACCTCGTATATTCAAACTCTGCATATGCTGCATATGTAGAAGTTTGGTATATCATAGGTATATCACCTACGAGAAATGCCTTAACTACCAAAAGCTCTATATGTTAAATTTCTCTATTGATGAGTTTAGTCCTTGTGTCTTATTGGGCCTAATTTTCATTAGAATTTGTTTGGGTCGAGTTTGCCTTTCATGTCATATTTTGATTTGTGATTTGGGCTAGCTTGTAGACTTTGAATAAACTACCTGGGTCTGGACTATGCTTATATTATTGAAATTGGGCCTAAGACTTATCTTCTATTTTCTTTTGTTTTGCACTACTTTCTTATTAGTTGTTAGTTAGTATAATTAAATCACATAAGTATGGATTATAAGTACTTTGATTTAACACATAGGTCTTAGACACATGCTAATTCTTTTCTTTTTGTGCTCCATGTGATTCAACCTCGGGCCACTTCGGCCGTCTCTTGCATTAAGCCTTGTTCGGCCAGCGGCCCAACATCATTTTTTAATCGAGTCCGAGGAAAGCAAATAAGGGAAGCAAATATATTGAAGGCCCAACCATGGGTGAAAATGGTCATTGGTGGGCTTTGGTAGGCCCACCAAATAAAATTCTCGTTCCTCTATCTCCCTTTATTTATATGTATATTTGTGTTGTATATGTATTGTATATGTAAACAAATCTGTAGTATATTGAAACCCATGTGGATGTAGAACTTAGGAAAAACATTTAGTATCTTAGGAAAGTCGCCAAACTATTTTCAAAAGGTTGAATAGTGATCAACTTTGCATGAAATGGAACTTCACCCGATTTTGGCTAATTGTAAAACTGGCTCAACGTTTCAAATAAAGGGCAAAAAAAAATTCTAAAAAAAAAGATTGAGAAGTAAAATAGTTCGGGCTTGCTACCCCTTTTGTAGAATTCAGTAGTAAAACAACAAGTATTTGGACTGTTTTGGGCCTTAAGCCCACTGCTAAAAATAAGTGTTTTATTGGACCAAAAAATGGGATTTCAAGGGCTTAGCCTAAATATTGTTTAGATGGTAGAACTTGTTTTGATAGTAAACACTTTAAACACTATGCGAAAATCGAATGATTTGGGAAGTTAAGAACTGGGTTCTGTTTAAAAATGGTAATGGATCTTTTTTAAACTTTAAAGGATTTTGAGATTGTTGGGCCAAAAACCCACCGAACTGGAGAATTGAAAAAGAACGAGCATTTTGGGCCGGAAGCCCAATGTTGAATCTGGACTAAAAACGAGACAATTTTTTGGGCCAAGTTTGAGACGAGATGGACTCTGGAATAGACTATGAGTTGACTTGATATGGGCTTCAAATGAGTAAAATTGGGATTTAATGAAATTTGCCTTTTCTTCATATATATGTATCAAAATAGGAGATATATTCCATAATTTCCACACACACACACACACACACACACACACACATATATATATATATATATATATATATATATATATATATATATATATATATATAAAATCCTCCATATTTTTATATAGAATAAAAACCCGTAGTGAAACTCTCTTATTGGACTAGAATAGTTTCGGGAGAATGTGTGTCCTGTAGTCAGCAATAAAGTGAGTTGAACACTTAAGTGGATTTTCAAACCCCAAAACCCCCTTTTCTAAAGGGGACTTTTTGCCAAAAAATTTTTCTTGGATTAATGATATGAATGAATGATGGTTTTCAAGAAAGAAAACAATTTTAAGCAAATACTCTCAAATTATCACACATAGGTCAACCGTATTCTACGGATCTTTAATAATAGGGTGAGTAAAACCTTCCCTAGGGGATCACCAGAACCCTTTGTTAGTGTCAAGTTTTTATGATGACAATTTTACTTGTGTAGGTACAATAAGTGAATTGCACAAGGAATAATACAAGCCCACAAATCACCCCCAACAAGATGGAAGCCCACAAACAGCCTCCAACGAGCCGGGCTCAAGTGGAGCCTTCTCAACCCTAATGGAATAACGGCTCACAACGGTGTACCAAATCATTCAAGAAAGGGAAACAATACCCAAGATTATTTTCGGCAAGGACACAAGTGTTCCAATCTTAAGGAAAGGGCATTCCATTAAAGGCGAGATCTCGCAAGTGTAACAATGTGCGGTTGAAAAAGTTGACAATGCCGCTCAACGCACAAGGAAAGCGAAGAATAGCCTGCTCAGCCTTTTATTCTTGGAAATAGAATCGATAATTTAGTTTCCAAGGATCAAACCCTTGGGTTGATCTCTCGCAAACATGTTTATAAGAAGGGCTACCTCACAAACCTATATTCCATGCTTAGTCTCATTCTCCTAGTACTCTACTTTTTACTTTTCATAAGCATTGTATGTACAGTGATTTATAGTGTAAGAAAAAAAGAAAGGAGTTATAATATAGTTTGTGAGGTTTTGTATCAAAAAGATTAAGAGCGATTGAGTGTAGACGTAGGAGCTTCATTCAAACATCGATTGTACCAAACCTTTTAACTAAGAGCTACAGAGATACCCCCACAAACCTGTGACCGGACTAGGATTCACATTGAATCCAACCAAGATAAAACTTCGTGTTATTTACCTTCTTCATTTTATGCTTTGTGTTTTACGAAGTGCAAAATCGACTATTTTTGGTCTAACCTAGTCGACTACTTAACGAAAAATTTACAATTCACCCCCTCTCTTGCACTTTCAATTGGTATCGAGCAAGGTCTCGCTTTCGATTGCTTAACCGCACGTAAGAAAAGATCAAATGGCTGGATATCAAATTCCTGGAGCAATATTGCAAGATGGGCACTCCACAACAAGACCACCATACTTTAATGGTGAACACTATTGTCATTGGAAAGAGAGGTTAATATTTGTGCAATCAATGATTATCAAGCTGGATTGTGACTAAAAAAGGGCCCAAACCCATTCCAAACACCAAAGACGAAAACAAGGAAGACACGGATACTTCAACAATAGATCCGGAATCACATGACATTATCAAAGAACAGACAACAAAGAGACACCGCAAATAAACGCCAGGGCAATAGCCTTGCTCTACTCTGCGCAAGTGGAGAGGAGTATGCAAAAATTTCAAATTGTGATACCGCCAAAGAAATGTGGGATAAGCTTTAGGTCACCCAAAGGGAAACCCTACTAAAAAA
>NW_026713609.1:0-26322 GCF_029784015.1 Lycium ferocissimum | reverse complement strand
GCCAAGCCCTTACGCCACCCCCCACTCGGGACGGGAAATTTTTAAGAAAACATGAAACTTTTCAAGCAATAATCATTATACGAAATTACAAACTCTTTTAACATTTACAAATTATTCGCACTTCCCGACGCACTATCCACGGGACAGCATGCCATCCGCAAAGTCTCTAACATATGCTAAAAACCATGACACGAACACTTTGACTCGGCAACACTCCGAACCGAGATGGAGCTCGCCAATCCCGCGGGACAACTTCTAGCAAGTCTTCTCTTCAATCCGGGTGTACCGCGTGGCATGAAACGCCCCCGAAGAAGGAGGGTCGACGGAATATGTCGAGTATGTAAAGCATTACCGAAGCGTAAATCGTAAAATACAACGAAAAGCAAGTTTAGGGTTACACGACATGAATTAAATATTTAAATAAAATAGTCCCTTCGGACGGCGCTTCGGCGCAATAATAATGATGGCCCCGCCGGCATTGCCGCTTCCGGCATAATGATAATAACGATAATAATAATAATAATAATACTAATAATAATAATAATAGTAATAGTAATAATAATAATCCCCGCCGGGTGTGCCGGTCCGGCATACGTCTATCCGCCCCATCGGACATGCGGCCCCGACGTAAAATGATGGCCCCTTCCGGGCACGCCGGTCCGACATACGTCTATCCCGGCCCCGTCGGACATGCGCCCCGGCATAATCCTAGCCCCTTCGGGCATGTCACTCGCGGCATACGGCTACCCCCCGCCCCCATCGGGCATGCCACTCGCGACATAATACTAATCCTAGCCCCTTCGGGCATATTAATAATAGTAATAATAACAATAAAATATCGCACCCCGCCGGGGGTTTTTTTTAAAAAGTTTTATAAAATATCACACTCCGCCCGGAGTGGTTTGTACGCACCCCCGCCGGAGTGGTTTTAGAAAAGCCTTAGAAAATAATATATCACGGCCCGCCGGAGTGGTTTAAAAAGCTTTAGAAAATAATATATCACACTCCCTTCGGAGCGGTTTTTGAAAAGTTTTATAAAATAGCACACTCCCTTCGGAGTGGTTTTGAAAAGTTTTATAAAATATCACTTAATAGAGTCATTTATAGAAGTTCCAAGGCAATTCGATTACATTCCGGCAAGTTACGGACGTTTGAACATTTTTCCAACAAAATATAAAGATTCTAGTTCAATCGCACTGAATGAATAGTGCTCCATTTCCGAGTTGGATTTCGATGAACAGAATAACCCCCGAGGCTCGAATTCAAGCCTAGTATACCTAGGACATGCCAAAAGAAGAAAAGGGGTAGCTTCACATACCTTTCAGACGTCTTATGCTCGTTCAATCTCGAATCCCGTTTCGCCCAAAATTTGCAAATGGTCATGTTTACCAATTGTCAATAGTAGACCTTTTTACTTTCAACTCTTCCATTCTTCACTTGTCTACAAAATTTGGGCAGCATCTCCTCCTCAAATACACCGTCCCGAGAATTATGGCTCGGCCCATATCAACAACAACCAAACCAACAATTATAATGACAACATCCATAATCAATTCATAACGCATTCTAGGCAATTCGCGCCATATTTCAAGACAATTCAACAACATGCTATGCGACCAAATCTTTCAACTTAATGAATATAACAATAATGCGTTTCTTTCTTCCCAATTCTCGTACTATGTCAACAATTCCATACATTTCCACACTAACTTCATAAGTATAAGAGAACATATTAGAACCATATTAACTTTCAAAACAGCCCGCAACAATTGCAACACCAACATAAGTCGTTAAACCTTCATTTTCACTACATAATCCGCAATGAACAACCACCAAAATGCAACACAAAATTAGTTCAACATACCTATACCAATTCAGCCCATATTCGGCCACAACACAACATTCAACATTCCATGAGTTTCATTCATTTTCTATGCATTACAACAACACAAGAACATGCTAAATTCAATTAGTCCTTCATCCCTATACAATCCAACACACACAGCCACAACTTACAACACACAACTCTTCATGGTTTTATCCATTTCCATGCAATATAACACGTCCAAGGCAGCCACAAAACATACCACAAGAATTGAATCATACCTTTCATTCCACCTTCTCCCTTTCTCGGCTAGAACATGGTTGACAAGGGAGCGTTTTCTTGCTTCAACGATTGCTCCACGTCGTAGAGGACCTTCTAATTAGTAGGAAAACTAGAAGAAAAATAATTTTTCTATGGCCAAACTTGGAGGTGGTTCGGCCACCCATGGCCATTTCACTCTCTCCTTCTTTCTTTCTCTTTTCTTGAATTCTCTAGAGCAAAATGATGAAGTATGTTGCTCTTGGTCATCACCCACACATATATATATTTAGTGTGGCACATGACCATGCACATGGCCAAGCACATGGCCGGCCATGTGCCCACTTATTCCTTTTTTTTTTTTTTCCCTCCAAACTTTTCTTCAAAATTCTAGAGATTTCCAAAAGATGAACATGATAAAATGACTTAATAAATCATCCATTTCTACAAATATTAATCTTCCAAGTAGCCATGGCCCACACTACATGTGGCCTTATTTTTTTCATGAACTACTAATTTCCAAAATTCCACTTTTAACCCCAAATTTCTTGTTAATAATTCCATTCCATAAAATCATAAAACGCTTATGCCTTATAACAAAGTCGGAAAATAACCTTGTCCATAATTTGTCGCAACAACTTAAAAATATTCCGACGTGCGAAATGCGAGATGTAACATCCTTGGCATACTCATCATAGACACTTTCTCATATCGGGCATCATCATTGTCGTTATATAATCGTATTCGTCGTTTTAGTCATAAAAGCTTTCAAAATCATGAACTTGGTTTTTAGAAAGAAAAAAAATGAATATTTTGAAAAACATTTATAAACTTTTAGGAAAGAAAACCATGCCTTAAAACCATTACTTCTAACTTTTGAAAATGAGAACGCTATGGAAGCATTTAACACATCTCATGTACGAATCATGCCATAAAAAGAAAGGGCGTAGCCTTAACATACCGCGCCGCGCCTTACTAGCTACGTTTATTCGTCCGAACTTGTTAGTCTACATTCAATAAAATCAGCACTATCGTTAGATTCATCGACATGTACTTGTCGTAACCTTTCAAGTTCATTCACTTATGGTCTGCATAGGAATTTGACAACATCTCCCCTATAAATATACCGTCCTCGAGAGTCTATCTCGGCCAATTTTTAATCAACAACAATCCGGGAATTCAACCCGGCCAAACTATCAACAATACCAACAAGTATTCTAGCAACACTTCAATAACCA
Source organism: Lycium ferocissimum (assembly GCF_029784015.1). Taxonomy (NCBI): domain Eukaryota; kingdom Viridiplantae; phylum Streptophyta; class Magnoliopsida; order Solanales; family Solanaceae; genus Lycium; species Lycium ferocissimum. The sequence continues at coordinate 23,001 of NW_026713609.1, read as the reverse complement.
ATTCAATCCAATCCAATTTAATTCACATAATCTTCTAACAACTCAATCAACCTACTACTTTATCCGAAACCTTCAACTTCAACAACAACCATGTATTTCATGATCATTCGTATGCATTAACTTCGACAACAACCTTCATTACACGTTACATGATCCATATCGACAACAACTAGAATATCAAATTACATCAATTTACACTAACTTACCAAAACACCTATTTCGACCATAATCACTCCTTACATGTCTTAATGCATTTTCATCCATCTCTATACAATATAACAACAACATAACAATCAAAATGCTAAATAGAATTGTTTCATTTTCTCCTACATCATACAAGGACCACACGACCACCACACTTTATACATACTTCCATGCATTTTTACTCATTTCTTAGCATTTCAATAACAACCAACATGCTACATACACTACATGCACATTTCCATGAATTCTCATCTTTTCATACATTACAACAACAAACAACGTTCTACATAGAATCAATCCATTCTTCCCTTGCAAGACAACACAACACACATATATTCGGCCATTACCACACACCACACGGCCACACTTCAATATCATTGATTTCATGTTTTCCTTCATTTTTCCATACCATAACATGTACCAAGCATCCATAATACATAAAGGAAGATTAGTTCTTACCTTTTTCCTTCAACTTTCCACTTGACTAGGGTTATGAATTTGTGCAAATGAGTGATGTTCTTGTTCCAACAACCCTTCCATGTTGTAGAGGACCTTCCAATTTCTTGGAATGCTAGGGAAAAATAATTTTTCTCCTTCACTCTCTTTAGGCCATGTTTGGCCGAATCCTCCTTCTTTCTTTCTCTTTCTTTTTTTTTTTCTTTATTTCTTTCTCTCCAAGTCTTTCTCTCATTAAAATGATGACCACTTGCATATATATATATATAGTGTTTGAAAGCATGTAGGGAGCACATGCCCACCTTCTTTCTTTTTTTTTTCTAGACTTTTCTTTTCTTTTTCTTTTTCTCTTTCTTTTCTTTTCTAGAATTTTCTTTCCTTTTCTAAAATAAAAGATGACTTATTTTGGTCATCATTTTTCATTCTTTTTCTTCACATGGCCAATATGGCCCCTTTTTGGAACTTTCTTGAATTCTTATGAAATGACCATTTTACCTCTAGCCTTTTTAAACATTTTCATGAACTATTTTGCGAATTTTCCTTTTTCGCCCTCAACCTTTCTCAATATTCCATATCAACAATATTCCTAAATAATATTAATAACCCACTTGCGCATTAAAATAGTTTTGGAAAACGATCTTACCTTCCACATTTCACGACTTCTTCGAAATGTCCGAGCGCACGAAATACGGGCTATAACACTCGTCACGACTCATCGGCTTGGGTCATGACAGAACTCTCAGGAGCTCTCTGCCTAGGTGGCTCACTGGGGGAAGCCTGTAACGCTGAATGCACAGGATGACCGGAATATGGCTGATGCGGCCTCAAAACTGATCGGCGCCTCTCGAACTAGAACCACCATAACTCCCAGTCTGATGTGCCCTCTTGTCACCACCACTAAAAGCACGGGCCTTAGCGCCCTCAACCATAGAAGCATGTGCGATAATGGACTGGAAGGAAGCCCCCATAGACTCCATCTAAAAACAAGGAATCTGTAGAAAGCCCACTAGTCCCCCAATAAAATGCCTGATCCTATCGACCTCAGTAGGGATCAACGGAGTGGAATAACAGACCAGATATGGAAAACGGGCTAGATATATGCGCCTCTCTCAAAGACCGGGGCACATACTTCTGAAGGAAGGATCGGTAGAACTGAATCCAAGTCAGGGGATGGGAACCCTCAGGTCTGCAAACCAAAAAATACCTCCACCAAGTCTTCGCGTTGCCGCAAACCTGGTAGGACACATAGTGAACCCCATGGGTCTCCACGATCCCCACCCGGTGTAGCAACTTATGCATATCAAGAATAAACTCATAAGCATCCTCAGACGAAATACCAGAAAACCTCGGCGGCTCTAACTTCTCGAATCTCCCATCAAGGTCCTCATCAGACGCAGTCATAATAGCGCCCTCCATGGGCCTAATATCATCACCAGGAGAGGGTATCGTATCAATAAGAGGAGCCATAGCTGTTATATCCCGTATTTCATACCTTCGGATAATTCGAGAAAGTCGCGGCAAGTTAAGGACATGATCATTTTCAAGAGTTATTTTAATGTACGAGCTGTCGTGAATATTATTTATGACTATTATTAGTATGAAAATATTGTGAGAGGCTAAGGGTAAAAAGAGAAATTCGCAAAATGGTTTATGGAAATAATGTGGAAGGTTAGGGATAAAATGGCAATATTGAGGAAAGTTGCGGGGGCAAAACGGGAATTTTACCAAAGGAGTTCATGAAGGTTCTAAAAGGGCCATATTGGCCATGTGAAGAAAAAATAAGGGAAAGGATGACAAAATAAGTCATCTTTTATTTGGGAAAAATTCAAGAAAAAGAAAAAGAAAAATCTAGAAAAGTGTAGAGAGGGGCATGTGCCCCTCACATGCTTGTGAACACTATATATATATATATATATATATATGCTCATTCATCTTCTATCATAAGAAAGACTTGGAAAAAAAAAAAAAAGAAGAAGAGAAAACAAAGGGGAGCCATTCGGCCAACCCCATGAAAATTTGACCATGGGAAATCTTGTCCCTAAAATTATTTTCTTGTGGTATTCCCACTAATTCAAGGGTCCTCTACAACGTAGTATAATTGTTTTGGAAGATAAGTCATCCGTTTCGTCGTTTCCGCATTCTAGTCAAGTGGAGAAGTTGAAGAGCAAAGGTAAGAATTCATGCCCTTTTATGTGTTATGTATGGCTTGTGAATGTTGTGGTGTGTAGAAGTGAATGAAATTCATGGAAATATGAACATAGGGGTGTGGCTGTGTGCATGGGTGATTGTAGGACCAATGATTCAATGATTTTATGTAGTGTTTTAATTATTGTGTTGTGAATTCTATGTTGATAATGAAAGTGTGATGATGTTAGTTGGAGTTGTAGGTGTTGGAGTCTTGTCCGTGTGGTATGCATGTTGTGTAGGAAGAATGAATAAACTTCTATGTAGTACTTTGATGGTTGTTGACATGTATTCTACGACGAAAATGAGAATTTGGTGAATTAAGTTGATGCTAGAATGGTTACGGGCTGATTTGGAAGTCAACGTAATTTTGGTGTCGTTTCTTTAATTATGATGATAATGTTGTGAATATGTGTGTTGTTAGTGTAATTCATGAAATTGGATGCAAGAAACGATTGGAATTGTCCCTAGGGAAGTTGGGGAGTTTTCGGGGGAAGGTATGGTATGTTGATGGAAATTATTGGCTTTTGTGTAGATTGTTTAAAATGTTCTCGAATTGTGTTTGAATGATCTTGAATTACTAAGTGAATATGTAAACGTTGATATTGGTTAGGAAATGTGAAGTTGGAGTAGAAGTTGTTTGGAATATTCTCGACTTGATTGTTGATGTCGTTGGCAAAAATTGTTAGTATTGTCATTGATAATGTGGCCGAGTTCCATTCTCGGGTTTGTTGTTGCATTTTTGGCCGAGTTGAATTCTCGGGGATGGCGCGTTTACAGGGGAAATGCTGCCGGAATTTCTGTAGAATAATGTTAATTCAAGATTGAATTCCAAAAAAAAAGCTCTAATTAATGTTTGGTAAATATGACCATTTGTAGATTTTGGAGCGTTTGGGAATTGAATTTGGAGTAGCGTAAGAAGCGGAAAAGGTATGTAAGGCTTTACCTTTCCTTCTTTTGGCATGTCTTAGACCTAATAGGTTTGGATACGAGCCTCGGGGACGATTTTATTCCTTGAAATCCGAGTTTGAATTTGTCCCTTTTTCATTCAATAGAATTGAATTAAGTTTTTCATGTTTGGTTGAAATAATTGCTTAAACATCTATAATTTGTCCAAATGTAACCGAATGACACTAAGACCTTCATAAGTGACCTTATAAAGTTTAATGTACGTAATTTGTGTGCACTACCTCGACTTGACCCGAGGTGGGCCCAAAATCCCCGAGACCTATTTGTGTTGTCCTATCTGATTCATTTCCGTATGATAATTAAGGAAAACTTTCGGCTATGGTTTCGAGTTGTTGTGATTCGTACGTATCCTCCGATATAAGTATTTCGATTTGACTATTCTGATACAACTAGTTCGATACAAGTGATTTGACATGAGTGCTCCCAACTCTGATATAAGTGCCCTAATATGAATATTATAATATGAGTATGTAATCTGATATAAATAATCCGTTATGAGTGTTCTGATACAAATATTCCGACGTAAGTATTGAGACAAAAGTATTTTGATATGAATATTTTGAGACAGGTACTTCGACATAAGCGCTCTGGTATGAATATTCTGATGTGGGTATGCGGTTCGATATAAGAAATCTGTTATGAGTAATCCGATGTAAATATTTTGGTAAAAGTATTTTTACTAAAAGTATCATGATATAAGTGCTTTGATATAAGTATTACGTATAAGTATTTTGATAAAAGTATACCGGCATAAAAATTCGACATAAACATTACGATATAAGCATTACGGTATAGGCATTCTAAGTAATTTGTTATGAATATTACGATTGTATGATGTGTTCGGTTCGAAGTCTTGTGGTATATATCCGTCCCCGATTACCGTGTATGTGGAGCATGATATGCCGATCTCGAATCTTTGTGGTATATATCCGTCTCAGAATCTGTGGCCGGTTCGAATCTTGTGGTATATGTCCGTCTCCGATTCACCGTGAACGGTTAAAATCTTGTGGTATATGTCCGTCCCCAGTTACCGGGTATATGGATTATGATGTGGTTGGTTCCCGGGTTCTCGTGGTATATGTCCGGTTCTCGGGGTACCGCTGTGATATGTTCGGTTTCCCGGCGTGGTATCTATCCCCAGGTACCGTGTATGTGTTATGATCTGTCCGGTTTCCCGGCGTGGTATATGTCCCCGGGTACCATGTGTATGTTGTGATGTGTTGTGTTATGGTAACCATATTTCTGTGCCCTATGCATGCCTTTGATTTGCACTATTTATGATCTGAAAGTAAGCGTTTTGATATTCTGGATAAGGTACGTATTTTAACGCACTTCGACTCGACCATGATTCTGTATATCAATCTTCCGCACCTCTGATCATGATAAGGCTCTGTCCGACATACTTCTGTACATCTGGTTCCGATTATGATTTGTTAGCTGCACTCCCGTACCTCTGGATTGGCTTATGATTCTGTTACGATTTTCGGCTTTTACATATTCCGTGCGACCCCATGTTCTTCGGGGGTTGCGTTTCATCTTTGCGCGCGGTACTCCCAAATGATTAGCGACCATTACGAGAAGATGTTCCGGCTAGGTTGGCACTCCGCTGCTCACGGAGTGTTCTTAAGTCGAGTTTGTATGATATGCTTTCTGGATGGATGTTAGAGACTTTGCAGACAGCGTCGTGGGTGTGATTGTCAGTCGGTATGCGGCTCCATCAACCGATATGTCGGTCTATGTTATGTATTGAGCTTTGTATGATTATAGATTTGTTAGGTTTGGAAGCTACGAGAAAGAGTATTTATGGAAAAAAAAATTATGTATTTTATCTTATTTGATTTAAAAAGTTTGGCGTGACTTTGTATGCGGTAAGAGTCTGAGGGTTCGCTCGGCCCTAAGTAAGAGTCGGGTGCCCATCACGTCCCATCAGAATTGGGGCGTGACAATAGCTGCAGCGGGATATGCTACCCGTGTAGGTCCGTGCTCAGGGGTCTACGCCCCAACCCTAGTCTATAAACCCCCGCCGGGAGTAGTAACACCGGCTGCCGCCTGCTGGGCATCAAGATGAGATAATACCCTAGCCATAGTATCCTGCATGGCACACGACCAGAAGTAACCTCGGGCTGTATCTGTGCTGGAGCCACATCCTCGGGCGCAGTATGTGGCAGCCGCACGGCCTCTAGTTGTGTTGCTCCCTTTGGCTGTCACTCGCCCTCAGGTGCTAGCCGTAGCTGCGGGCTCTAGCACCTGACCTTGGGCCGTAGTAGCTCTAGTCCTCACCATCTATGAGAGAAGATATAAGAGTCAGATACCAATTTGATCTTTTCAGATACCAATTTGAATAAAGTAGCACGAAAGAATGAAAGAAAGTGAGATTTCCTAAATGTCCTATAGCCTCTCGCAGATAAATACGGAGCTCATCGTACCAATCCACGAGACCCTACTAAACACGCTCTTGTATTATAGATCGAGTAACCTAGGGATCTGATACCAACTTGTCACAACCCATTTTGGCATAAGCTGTACGGGTACTTACTTTTTCTACCTCGGTAAGCAAACCCTTAAGCCAATGATAAATAAAGACATAAATAATTAAATCGAGCAACGTAATAGAATAAATACATAAGTTTCACGATATATATATATATATAGTAGAAAAAGTGCGGAATAATAACAGTACCCCCAGGGTCTAGTGTGAGTAATACAAGAGCATCTAAAAGGGAAATAATACAAGTCTGGAATAATAATACATAAAGTGTCTGTCTCTGAATAGAAATAGGACATAATGATAGAGAATTCTTCAAGGCAGCGAACGTCCATGCTCACCTTCTTGGAAACTCGAAGATAATCTTTGAAGCAACTATCGGCCACGTGTGTGCGAACGGATCCAATCTAATACTCTGCATTCATAAAGGAATGCAGCAAGTGCAGGTCAGTACAAAACAACAGTATTGGTAGGCATCATCGGCCGACTAAGCATACCTTGTTACACTTTCCGTTTTGTTGCAAGGAGATTTTTGCTTGTTGGCGGTGTGTACCTTCGGTTTGGTAATCCGCACCAGAGTTTTGGACATGAGATATTTTACCTTGTATGTGTACAGGAGTATAAGTATGCATTCTTGACATTACGAGGGAATTAGAAGTGAAACGAATCGAATGGGAGCAAAACGGAGCAGTTCAGAAAAACTGTTGAAACCAGTCAACGTCGACGGCCCAAAGGACGACCATCAACACGTCGATGAGCCGTTGTCTGGCACCATCGATAGGGTTCTACAATCAGGCATCTCAGGAAATATGTCGACGGACCGTCGACCCTGCTCGTCGACCCGCGGATCTGGAATTTTCCAGCCCTGATTATAAATATAAGATCCCACGTTTTTATTCCATTATTCTCCCAAAAACAGATCCTATATCTCTCTAGAACTCTCCAAAACCCTCCCTCTATTTCTACAACAAATCTATGCCAAAAAAAAAAAACCAAGATCAAAAGTAAAGATTAAGAGATTCATGTACCAGGAAGCCTATTAGGGTTTTTGAAGAGTAAGAATTTCTTTTGTATTCAAGTGGGGGATTTCATTCTAATGGAGTAGATTGACTCAAGGCTTGTTCCTAAGTAATAAAGGTGAGTTTTATGTTTATTTCATGTTATTGAGAATATTGAGTGGTTAAAAGACATGGATTATGGAAGAAAGTGGAATATGAGCTTAAATATGGAAATAATGGTATGTTGGGTAGTAAGTTAATGTGAATCATGATTCTTAGTATGAGATGAATATAATCTCGCTATAGATGATGCTAATGATGTTGAGGAAATGTATGTGAGGAATAAATATGATGTTGTATTATAATTATGGTTATGGATATCCTTGGAGGGGAATTGTGAGAATTGAATAATGCTTAGCGTAAATAGGTTATTGATTAGGATATTGTGGGTCTTGTTGTTGATGGTTGGAAATTGTTACAGTTGGAGGAAGTGGTTAAAACAATGGGGATATTGCCCAATTTTCGTTAGCTCTTAGTCGCTCCAGCTTAAGCTTAAGTGTTACACCTTGGAAATTTCCCCTTAGCGTGCAAGCGAGTAGACTCAAGAAGGGAATGATGAATACGAGGTTTGGGTAAGCAAGGAAGAGTGATTGATAGTCCTAATTAAGATTTCAAAGACATCCGAGTTAAAGCGAGAAAGTTGTTAAGGAGTCGAGTTATAAGTTAGCGCGTTGGACGAAACTACGGGTATTGAGTTAATGATGCCTTAGGGATGTTGTGGAGGAGAGTTACAATGTCCCCTAGATTGTCAATGAAGTGATAAACAAGTGTTAAGAAGGTTCCATAAGGATTGGAGATCAAATGAAACGACGGGAACAACTTTGGCGAAAAGCGATCATTTCCCACGACCACTTCCACGGCCCATATAATATTCCACGGACCGTGGAATGGTTCGTTGAATGGGCAGCAGAGGAGAGTTCTGGCTGGTTGTGAACCACGACCGGTTCCACGACCAACCGGGTTCCACGGACCGTGGAACGTCCGTGGAAGTCCCGACAAAAAATGTTCTAAGTTTATATAAGTGATGCCCACTTCATTTTATTCATTTCCATACACGACTTCCACCCTCTCCACACCTCTAGAACCTTCCAAGTATCTCATCCACAAGAAAACCATAGAAATCAAAGATCAACAACAAGAAATCAAGTGAATCAAGTGAAGGAAACCTCATGGAAATCATCTAAATCAAGAGAATCCAAGGGAGGTGAAACTAGGGTTTTGTGCAAAGGGTGTATTAGTATATAAGGCTTGTTCCTCCATCATCCAAGGTATGTTTTATAGTATTTCCATGATTTTAAGAGTATTATAAAGTTGAAACACTTGGATTACAAAAGAATACATGAAATGGGTTAGATATGGAAGAATAATGTCATCTTGAATTGGTAGTTGAAATGAATCACGAAAATGGATATGTAGAGATTATAAACGCGTCATAAAGTATATATAGAGCATGAAATAAGTATTGGACATGAAAGAATGTGGTAATGGGCTTAGTCATGATTTTGAAGAATTAGAGTAGAATTGGGAAATGTGAATAACATAAATGAGTGACGATTGTTGAGTAAGGTATTATGATTGTTGTTGTGGATGGTTGAGGGTTGATATGGAATATGGTGGAAGGTAGTATGAACAAAGGAAACGCTGCCCGATTTTCTTTAGCCTTAAAAAGTACGTTCTCGTAATTGATTAGCTAATGACGATACGGACCCTCTTGAAGGTAAAGACGCAAGCATTGAAGGAGGACGAGCCAGCAATAGAGTAGCTAAGCGGCAAAGGTATGTAACGCTAATCCTTTCCTTCTAAGGCATGAATCCATGTATGCATTTCGTCCTCTCCTATGAGATTCCTATCTCCAAGAAAGTTAAGAGTTCTCGCTTATGAATAGCTACACGAAACGAGAGATATGTGACGAATATGATAATGACAATAGTAAGCTAAAGTCTACAGATGCCATAGTCCATGATGTGATGATCCTATAAGGCTAATGACGCTATAGGTATAATCTAATGGTATTGATCATTATGCCCCCTCACCTTATGCTTGTTCCTTCAAGGTGAGGCAGAATACGTATGAATGCTCCATAACGAAGTCGGGGTCCACGACCTTATGCCACCCCGATATAAGTGTAGATGTCTTGAGTTCAAATATATGTGTTGAGGATATGTATAGTTGTATGTGGCGTAAGAATGCTAGAATATGATATGCTTACGATGCGATCATGACATGATTAAAGATGAAAGAATAATATGTTCATGAAATGAATGATAGTGATGTTAAGTACGATAGAACCATGATATGCTTATAAGGCGATTCATAATCATAAATCTACAAGATGTACGATAATGAGTATATGGTACGTATGCACAAATATATGTTTGATGACGCTAGAGTAAAACAAAGCCACAATATGTCTATGAAACGAGTGATAGTAATGAGCCTATGACGCATGTACGATATGAGATATATGTGATATAGTCGAGCCTTTGAGGCCGAATACGGATAATGATCAAATGTGTATAAATAAATGCGACATGATGATAAGTATATGCATGTGTTATGATGACTAGCTATGTTAAGGTCATGATACCCCTATGTGATGTATATGTACATATGTGTGTATCGAGCCCAGAAGGGCCGAGTACGAATACTACCAAGTGCATCGAGCCCGTGAGGGCCGAGTACGGATACCAATAAGCCTATCGAGCCCATGAGGGCCGAGTACGGATACTATTAAGCCCATCGAGCCCAAGAGGGCCGAGTACGTATACCAATGGTCCCATCGAGCCCAAGAGGGCCGAGTACGTATACCAGTAATGTCATCGAGCCAAGAGGGCCGAGTACGTATGCTAACGATCCCATCGAGCCCGAGAGGGGCCGAGTACGAATGGTACCGACCTATATGAATACGATTATGTTATATGTATGATTACGTCATATGCATCACGTCCCTGTGAGTACGAATGAGATAAGTATATGATATCTTTACGAGTACGCTTATGCTAGGTATGTGACAGTGATTAGAGTACGGATATGTTGATACCATGTAAGTGCCGAGTAAGGGCCATGTATATGCAAAGTACGTGATACGAGCATGAGTATGACAGGAGACTAGATACGAAAGGTAAGTAAGTAAAAGATATGAATGTATGTATACGAGCACGAAATAGAACATGGAACGTCCCTACGGAAGACAGGTAAGTACTATGAAGAGAATGTTAATGTCTCCCATCTTATGTTATTTCATATATTACCGTTATGTTTCTCCACCATTACTGCTCATGCTTTATATACTCAGTACAATATTCGTACTGACGTCCTTCTCTTTGGGCGCTGTGTTCATGCCCACAGGTAGACAGGGAGACGGTGTCGATTCACAATAGCCATCAGCAGAGTTGCAGAAGCCCTCCTTTATTCCGGAGGTGCTATTTCGAGACATCATTTGTGTACATGTATTTTGGGCACGGCGGGGTCCTGTCCCGTCCATATGTCTAGTATTCCAGTAGAGGCTCGTAGATACGTATGTGTGGGTAGTATGGTCCCATAGTCATTATGTAAATGAAAGCCTATGTATATTATTATTATTATTATTTTGATAGCCCAAAGGGCCTACGCTATATAAGTAAATATGTTCTACATGAAAGTCGTTTTCTGTAATTATAAATGATAAGAAATATGATTAAAGGCAGGATAAGCAATAGAATGGGTGGTGCCTGGTGGTCAGCCTCGGGTACCCGTCGCGGCCCGTCGGTCGGGTCGTGACATTAAGTATGTCTTCAATTATCTAATTTTCGTATGAATTCCCTTGAAGGTAGAATCGCAAGCTTGAGGGGCACGCAATTAGACAATAGAGTTGAAGAGATACAAAGGTATGTGAGGCTAGTCCCTTCTTTTTCCAAGGCATGATTCCTATGACATGACTTCCTTTGTTTTTCCATGACCTTCTTACATTACTATGAGTCTATGTTTATGAGAGAGCTCCTCATGAGATAAAGATAAGAGATACTAAATATGATAATGATGACTACTAAGTCTAAAGATTCTAAAGCCCATGATATGATATTTTTATGAAGCTAATGATCCTTATACAATTCCTTGATGTTACTAATTATTGCTAGACTCACCTTATAATGCTAGTCCCTTCAAGACATGATGATCGGGGAATCGGCTTAGCTTTAATTGATTTATAATGCATTACACCGTGCCTAGATGGCCGAGCATGACACCGCTAAGGCGGGGGGCTTAAGTTAACACCGTGCCTAGATGACCGGACATGACACCACTAGTGGGCGGGGAGTGATAGTTACCCGGACGCGAGTTAACGATGATGGTATATTTGATATGCATAACATGTGTTTTCCATTAAAAGCTAAGCAGGTTATATCTTCACCTTATGTTTCATCATTTCTTTACTATGTTGGTATTGTTCATGCCTTAAATACTCAGTACACTTTCCGTACTGATGCCCTTTTCTTTTGGACGCTGTGTTCATGCCCACAGGTAGACAGGGAGACGGTGCAGACCCGTAGGAGCTTATCTTATCAGCGGGTTTACAGGAGCACTCCACTACTCCGGAGGTGCTACTTATGGTCATATTATTTTGTGTATATATTTGGGTATGACGGGGTCCTGTCCCGTCCTTATGACACAGTACTCTAGTAGAGGCTCATAGATATGGATACGTGGGTAGTTGATGTCTTATGGATATATCGGTGTATATTTTGTATATCATTTTTGTAGCCATGAGGGTTTATATATATACATATGTTGCCTTCGAGATTGTGTATGCTCAGGTTGGGTATGTTGACTAGCATAATGAGTGGTGCTCAGTCGTCAGCTCCGGGTACCCGTCATGGCCCCCTAGTCGGGTCGTGACATAGTTAACATAATCCAGATAATGAAGCAGATAGGAAAATAAACCAACAAGTATAAATCAAATGAAATCAAATCCAAGTACACGTCATCGCCTAAGTAGAGCATCTGATCCCAAATGTGCCAAGTCTAAATATATCAAGTCCGAATCCAACATCACAAGTAAAACACCAAAACATCTCAAAATCAAGCCATAATGCAATGTAATAGTGTATAAATGCAATTCAATGCCATGCAAATGCTGTGTACGCATGTACTCCGGACGAAAATATCGACATCTCAGTAGCACAACCCAGTGTGACTCACAAAGTCTAAGTGCCACCCGTCTCGGATGTTAGCCCAATAGACAGACGGGACTTCGAATCATTGCCCATGGAGGGTTCTCACCGGCTCCACTCTGGGGACCTGCAGAGTCCATGCACTCACTCAATCAACGATTTCGGAACTAACATCGGATGTCGGCCTCTCATATCACTCAAGTAGCACTGAGCCCAGCTCATCAGAGTGTGTCATCAAGTATCATTAGTATCTCAACAATATATCATGAAGAATGAGAGTGCGTGTAATGCATGTATCCACATAAATAATCATGCTCAATGTCACAAGTACCACCAATGGGTACGCCAACAAGTATATCCATATCACAAGTACCAACAAGGTGGGTATGCCAATAATATATCCGAATCACAAGTACCAACGGTGGGTAGCCCAACAATATAATAATCAAGATGGAACAACAGTTGGCAATATCTACTAACAACACGTGGCATCAAGCTAACACAATAAACTAATCAATCACAACACAACGGGATGGCTAGTCCTAAACACACAACTGGGCCAAACCTAAAATAATATCCATCCCAACGTCATACCCTAAGGTTCACATGCTTTCTCTGATGATATAATCTAAATATATGATTCGCTATGTGAAGTCTCACCAAAGGTAAGCCATAACCTATCTCGATGGCCGAACAGTAACACCAACAAATCACTCTATCGCCTTCCCCTTCCGCTGAGCCTCAAGATCAATAAAATCTAGGCATAATCAAAATCTGGATTAGAAATCATAAAGAATGATACTAATATTGCCATCATCCAATTTAGGTCAAATCTCACCCTAGAGGAAACGGGCGCAAAAGGTCAAAACGGGAAATTCGAAAGCAAAATATCAAATTATGCACTAGATGATCATAACCCAATAACTAATTGCTAAATTAACTTATAGATTTACCCAATTTTGAATTTGAAGCAACCCGCAATTTGGGAATAAACCCTAACTCTTTGATTCCGAAATTCAACACTAATAATGGAAGATATATGATTAGCAACCTTAGATTCATCAAAATCCAAAGATAAACCCCATCAATTTCACCATTAATAAGCCTAGAAATAATGTTCATCAACACCCACTTTCATCTTTCATTACTAATGGATTATTAAAGGAAACGGGGGGAATCTATGATGAGAAGGATTAATGGAATAGAAGGGGGATAGCAAGATTTACCTCCAAGAGGATTCCCAAAATATCTCTAAGAACAATTCCCCAAAGCTCTAATTTCGAAGTGGAAATAAATGAGGGTCTAAAGGCTTATTTAAGCCACACTTAATGAGATAACAGGCCCGTTACCATCACGTTGGTAACGGGGCCGCAACAGCCGCTTGCTACGAGCGCCCCAGTCGCCCGGTGGTTCGGGCCAAGATATACATGGCTGCCCCAGCGGCCAACACACAGCCATAGTGGTACCGCTAGGACAGCCTTGGTGCCGCCAATGCGGGCACTAGGTACCAGAATCCACCAGATTTTTCTAAGTCTGAATCTAAATCCCGAACCAATCCCGAGGCCATCTGCTCACAAACCACATACACCGACCCATACAAAAATACCCTACGAACGTGCTCGTGGCCTCGAAATTCCCAACGGAGGTCTCGTTGACCCAGTCAACCTCCGATGCCTTAATTCTAATTTCCCAACTCAAGTCCCAAAATGCATCTGAGTGCATTGGAACCGAACTAGAGATACATATAAGTTCTAAATGACCATCCGGACCTCTTGGAACTGACAGAATTTTGAAAAAGGTCTATTTACTCAAAAGTCAACTTTAGGTCAACTCTTTTTCACTTTAAGCCTATATTCCATGAAAGTTACCCGAATCTGGTCTGGACACCTCAAAAAGCGTGCCAAAGGTCCCCTCGAGTCAGAAATAACCTAATCAATGCTCGGAAAAGGGTAAAAAAGCCGAAAAGACTATAACAACCAAATGGGTTGTAACAGTATGTGAGAAATACAGACCGAATTTGGAAATACGGTCCGTACTAACCTTGGCAGAGACATTGATTTCCATGTTGGGAATTATGGTCCAAAATATAGACCATATTTATTAATACGGTCCGTACTTATGGCTGTAAAATTAAGTCGGCTAAATTTTTTTTTTTATACAATTCGTGTATCCCTCATTTTATTTCATTTTCTCCATTTCCCCTGATTTTCAACATTCTAGAAAACCCTCTCCAACAATATCTAATCCACTCCAAAGAAAAAAAATCAAGGATCAACAGAGAGGATCAAATGTTTAAAGGTTCTTAAGTGATTATGAAAGCTTGTTTCTCCACTTGGTAGTGGTTTTGGAGGATACTTCAAGGTTAAGCACTCTTGGAATTTATGTGTTCTTGATTTTTGAGGTAAGATACTATCTTAAATCCATGTTTATGAGTTTATATAATGATTATGGTAGGTTTAGAGGGAAAAGAGTTTTAGGAAAGGTTCAAACATGAATTTCAGTTTATGTTGAGATATAATCTAGCTTGAGTCACGTTGTTAATATGTTTTTAAGCCAAAACCCTATTGTAAGGATAGTAGTTGGTGTTGAGGTAGTATTGACGATATTATACTTGGTATAATTAGAAGAAGAAAGTGTATAAGTGTTGTATACAAAGCGTATATTGGGCTGTTTTGATGTAAATCTTGGGGTGAGTAGTGATGTGGAATTAAAGAGACTAATATGAGGTTGTTGTTGTGTTGTTGGCTGCTAGGTGTACAGTAGTGACTAAGGATATTGGAATAATATATATACAGACCTATGACCCTCAAACGTTATATACACGTATATTATGTATTATATATATAGGGTATGGAGATGCTAACAACGTTATATATGCACTACCACCTGATCAGCTGGTCACATGATGATGATAATGCCTACAGAGGTTGACATGATACGATAGGATGCCCATAGAGGCTTGGCAAGAGTTATATACGCATATATATGTATGACCCAACATTATATATGCATATATGCATACATGCACAGTATTTATACATAAATCAAGAAAGTTTTGTATAAGGGAGAAGCATTATTGAGAATGTTCTTTTGGCACAAGAAATTGTGGCAAACATCAAAAAGAGGGGCAAACCAGCAAATGTAGTGATTAAACTGGATAGGGCAAAGGCCTAGGACAGAGTATCTTTGTCATATTTGATAAAGGTACACAGCAGAATAGGATTTACTAATCAATTCATTGACATGATATGGAGGCTTATTGCAAATAACTGATACTCTATCCTCTTCAATGGTAAAGCTAAAGGATTCTTTCATTCAACTAGGGGAGTCAAACAAGGTAATCCACTTTCACTAGCATTGTTTATATTATCAGCAGAGGTGTTACCAAGAGCAATAAATGCAGCATTTGACAGTGGTGATTATGTGGGATATGGCATGCCTAAATGGAGTCAAATATAAATCACCTGGCTTATGCAGATGATACTATAATATTTGCATCTGCAGAAGGAGAGTCCTTGAAGTGAATTATGAAGATCCTGTAGGATTAAAAGGCAGTGTCAAGTCAATTGATCAACAAAGATAAGAGTGCCTTTCATATGCATCAGAAGATTGCTGGTGTGCTGACTCAACTGGTGGAGGCCTAAATGGAGTCCCTTTTACGTGCTTTAAAAGGGACCAGTTTCTATTGATGTATTTTAAGTGTCCTATCTTTCATGCAAGAAGGAAAAAGGTGTACTATAATAATATTATCAAGAAGGTGAAAAACACGCTGCAAAATTGGAAAGGAAAGTTGCTCTTATTTGGTGGCAAAGCAGTTCTCATCAATAGTGTGCTTCAGAGTATTCCTATACACATGTGCTCAGTTGTTGTTCCTACAAAGTACACTCTTAATGAGCTTTATAAAATCTTTGCAAGGTTTTATTAGAGCACTAAAGAAGAGGGTAGAAGCCGGCATTGGACTTCATGGGACAAGGTTTGTTTACCAAAACAAGAAGGTGGTCTAGGATTTAGATCTCTAGATGATGTTTCTAAAGCTCTTTTTGCCAAGTTATGGTGGAGATATAGAATATCAAATATATTATGGTCAGCCTTCACGTGGAATAAATATTGCAAGAAGTTGAAACAATCAGAAGTGCAGTGGAAAGATGGCTCACAGATTTGGAAAAGAATGATAGAAGCAAAAGATCAGGTGGATCAACAAATATGGCGGGAACCAAGAAATGGAGCTTGTGATGTCTGGGAAGATAATTGGACTATACTTGGTTCAATCAAACAGGTACTGACACCAGAGTTTCAGATTGACACCAACATTGAAGAGGTATCATATTTCATGCATGCAGATGGTTGAGATGCACAGAGATTGTATGACAAACTCCCCATAAATGTTTGCAATCACGTCTTATCAGAGCTGAGTATAGTAGAGCATTCAGAGAAGATGGATAAAGCCTGGTGGATGGCTAGTACTACAGGGAAATTCACTATTGGGAATTCTTGGAATCTACTCAGAACAAAGGCTCAAACATCAGTGCACTTTTGAAAACTGTGGCTGAAAAGTGTTCCATTCTAAATATCCTTTTTCTTTTATAGATTTTGGAAGTTCAAACTACCAGTTGATGATGTTTTAAAAAGAATGAAAATAAGTATAGCAGCTAGGAGTAGATGTTATATGAATCCACATTAAGAGGAAACAATTCAACATTTATTTCTAACAGGTGAATTTGCAGCAGAAATTTGGCAATACTATAATGCTGCAGTGGGGTTGATTGATTCAAAAGTATAGATTCATCAGACAATAGTAAAATGGTAGGATATGCAAGGTCCTGCAAAGCTTAGGTCAGTTATGCAAGCTGCACCAGCATTCATAACGCTGGAAGCTATGGAAGAGAAGAAACACAATCATACATGGATGTAATACGAATAAATGAAGGTGATATATGGGATTAACTACAACTTACATCACTTGGTGCAAACATTATTTGCTTGGCTGAGAAACATCCCATATAATTGGCCTCAGATGGTGAAATATTTGGAGGATTACCAGCCAAGAGTGGGATATAAGATGGTTCAAGTGCAATACAGATGGTGCCTCAAGGGGTAATCCAGGATTGAGTTCAGCTGCTTTTACGCATTAGAGATAAAATTTGAAATCTGGTGTATGTTGGTGCAAGAAGAATAGTTGATACAACAAATATTACTGCAGAATCTGTGCTATACTGGATGGTATTGAATACTGCATTAAGAATGATTTGGTTCCTGTGGTGATTGAATCAGATTCTTTGTCCATAGTAATATTATACAAGGTGTATGGGAGACTCCATGGAAGATTAGTCTGGAAGTTAGTAAGATCAAGTTTTGAAGGAACAAGGGGCAAGTGCATTTTTCTCACATCCTAAGGGAAAGCAATGCACTTGCAGATTTTTTAGCTAACTTGGTTTTTGATTTTACAGGTACAACTCAGTTTTATTCATTTACTGAATTGCCAACAGGTGCCAAGAAGATACTCAATAGTGACAAGATGATGCTTCCTAATTTCAGATGTAAGAAATTGTTATATCTCGTATTTCGCACGTCGGAATATTTTTAAGTTGGTTGCGGAAAGTTAAGGGCAAGGCCATCTTCCGATCTTGTGTTAATGCGCAAGTCGCTTGTAAACGCTATTGGCATGGATTATTAAGGAAACTTTGGGGTCAAAGGTGAAATTTGGAAATTTGTAGTTCATGAAAAAAAAAATAGGGCCACATGTAGTGTGGGCCATGGCCACATGGGGGATTAATATATGTAGAGCTAGATGACTTGTTAAAGTCATTTTCATCATGTTCATCTCTTGGAAATTTCATGAAACTTGGAGAAATTTGGAGGGAAGGAAAAATTTTTTTTTAAAAAAAGGGGTGCACATGACCGGCCATGTGCACCTAAGTATACATATATATATATGTGCAAGTTGTGGAAAAACAAGACAATTCATCTTGCAAAGTCTAGAAAATTCAAGAGAAAGAAAAGAAAAAGAAAGAAGGAGAAGAGCAGCCGGCCATGGGCTGGCCGAAACTGCCCCTCCAATTTGATCATGGAAAATTTTTCTCTCTCTAGTTTTCCACTAATTGGAAGGTCCTCGTCAACGTGGAAGGGTCGTTGGAGCAAATAAATCATTCGTTGAGGTCGTATGAGAGGCTAGCCGAGTGGTGAAGCAACATGAAAAAGGTGAGATTCAATCTTAATTTTCTTATATTGTGAATGGTTTGTATGTGTTGTGGAGTGTGGAAATGAATTAAAAACATGAAAATATGGATGTTGAAGTTGAGCCATGGATGTTAATGTTTGGCCGTGTATGTGTGTTGCATGTTTAGAGTGATGAAGCAATTCTAATTGGCATGTTGATTGTTGTAGTGTGTTGGAATGAATGGAAATCATGAAACCTTCAATGTTGGTGTTGAACCATGGTGTGTGGTGTGTGTGTGGCCGTGTAGGGGCTGTTTTGGAGGGAGCATGATGAACTAATTTTATGTTGTATTTTGGTGGTTGTTTGTTGTGGATTATGTGATGAAAATGAAGGTTTGATTATTCAAATGGAAGCCATAATTGTTGTGGGCTGATTTAGAACATAATGTGATTTCAATATAGTTTCTTGTATTGATGGAAATGATGTTGTTAACATATAGATGTTGATATAGTTGATGAATTTGAAAGAGAAAAGTGTGTTGTTATTGTTCTAGTTGAGTTGGAAGGCTTCGGACAAGATTGGATGTTGGTTTGGACATCTTGAATTGCCTATCAATATTTTTATTGTGATTGTTGGTTTGGTTGTTGTGATTTGGCCGAGTTGAATTCTCGGGGTTGATGGATTTATAGGGGAAGTGCTGCCGAAATTTCGGTAGATAAGTGTTACTTCAAAACTTAACTTCTATAATGCTAATTACTGTTTGGTAAATGTGACCAAATTGTAGATTCTGGTGAATTTAGAGCTCGAGTTTGGAGTAGCGGGAAAGGCGGAAAAGGTATGTAAGACTTTACTCTTCCTTCTTTGGCATGTCCTAGACATAATAGGTTTGGATACGAGCCTCGGGGACTACTCTATCTCTAGAAACCTAAGTTTGAATTCGACCACTATTCATTCAATAGAATTGAACTAGACCTTCTATGTTTCATTGGAAAGGTAGCTTGAATATATGCAACTTTCACCGACGGCACCGGAATGTCCCAAAACCTTGCTAGGTAACTTTATTAAGCCTAGGATTCTAAGGCAAGTATTCCTTCCAGAAATTCGTAAATGTTCTCCAGGATGTCCATATGTTGCAAAGACCAAATTTTAAGAGGTTGAAAGCCTTTATGCCTGAAACGATGAATATGGCTTATAATGATAACAATGACGTCAAATATGAAGAAATGCCTATGACGAATATGTCGACGATACGTTTTTACCACGAATGTAATAACGTGAGACGTGAGAGAGAGAGAGAGAGAGAGAGAGAGAGAGAGAGAGAGAGAGAGAGAGAGAGAGAGAGAGAGAGAGAGAGAGAGAGAGAGGTTAAAGGCTTCCATAACGTTCTCATTTTCAAACGTTAGGAGTAATGGTTCTATGGCACGATTTTCTTTTTAAAAAGTTTGCAAATGTTTTCCAAAATATTCATTTTTCTCCAAAAACCAAGTTTGATGATTTTGAAAGCTTTTATGACTAAAACGATGAACATGATTCTATGATGACAAGAATGATGCCAGATATGAGAAAATGTCTATGACGAATACGTCAAGGATATGTATATGCACATGGGGTGGGGGAAGGGATACATGGGGGAATGGGAAGGGAAACATGTTTCATTGCCACCTGGTCAGCTGGCTTATCATCCCGGACGCGGGATGCCCGGACGCGGGATTTATGGGCGAGCCGGAGTTTTTCGGCGCTATGTGGGCGAGCCGACGTTGTTCGGTGCTATGACATGACGTGATATGCTATGACATGACATGATATGCTATGACATAACATGATATGCTATGACATGACACGATACGCTATGATATGATATGATACGCTATGATAAGATATGATACGCTATGATATGATATGATACGCTATGATATGACATGATATGATATGTTACGGTATGATACGATACGATACGATATGATATGATATGATATGATATGATATGATATGTTATGACAAGATACGACATGATATGAGTTCTATTCTCCATGCCTACGAAAAAGAAATGTTTTTTTAAAAAGGAAAAAAAAAAAAAAGGGCATGCGTAGTATCCGGCCAAAAGGGCGTTCGCATGTACGGGTTACTCTCTTACCTCATTATCCGTTCTATGATCCCATGATGTTTATATTTATGCTTTATGCTGCTCATTATGCTGCTTTCTGTATCTTACATACTCAGTACATATTCCGTACTGACCCCTTTTCTTCGGGGGCTGCGTTCATGCCGCGTAGGTACACCCAGGTGAGCTGAAGACATTAGCAGAAGGTGTTCCAGCGAGACTGGCGAGCTCCACTTTCTCCGGAGTGCTGCCGAGTCAGTGTATACGTGTGTTATGGTATCTGATTATGTTAGAGACTTTGCAGACAGAGTCATGTATATAAGATATCCGTTGTGAGTGGCTCTATAAGCCGTCGTATTGCTATGCATGATATTACAGATTTTGTACGGTCGCAAGTTATGTTGATTTGAAAGATATAAAATATGTTCGTTTTTCAAAAAAAATTCATTATGCATTCGTGATCCGGTTAGGGCCCATTATGACTACGAGTACTATGACAGTCAGAGGGTTCGCTCGGCCCTAAGTAAGGGTCGGGTGCCCATCACACCCTATCGGATTGAGGGCGTGACAGAAATACAGAAATAGAGAACCATATTGCGATGATAATACTTATCGTATTTCTGTCTACAATCCAATGGTTGAAGACACAAAGTTTATTTTTACAATGCAGTAAAGAATCCTACAAAGAGAAGCATTTTCTGTTTGTTGGAAAGCTGTTTGGATAACTAAGGTTGTCCTTGTTAGGTGTGTGGTATTAACAACAATGTTCATCCTACTAACAGGATTTTATTAGTTAACTAATACAGCTTAAGACATTCAGCATGGTTACAAGAGCAAAACTTGACAAAATAAACTGGATAGCACAAGACAGCGTCTATGAAGGACTTCCAACCACACTTCTTCTTGAATGGTTTTCAGTGAGATTTGATTTCATAGCACTTGGTGAGAGCTTGAGGTGGCTGATAATGGCATCAATCCAAAGCAGGAGTGTTCTTGTTTGCAGCTCTTTCATTATTGTACTTGTGTTGTCCTTGCAATTCTTAAACTTTCCTCTTTTTGTTCTAGGATAGAGCTGTTCATTTTTTTATTGTTTTCTTTTGCTCATTAAATAACTTGATTGATTTTGAATAAACTTAACTTGATTGATTTTTAATAAACATCCAACAACATCTAGCTGGTTGGTTTTGCTTAAAAAAATTAGCTAGTGCATCAGCCAATTTGTTTGCCTCTCTCAGAGTGTGAGTAAATAGTACATTCATATCCTTGCTCAGTTCTGTAACCTCTTCCACCCAGCCAGCAATATTCCATGGTGGTTTCCAACCATCAGCCAATATTTTTTGCATATCTCTGAATCGGTTTGGATGATTATATTCTGAAATTCCTTTCTTTAGGCATACTTCAAAGCTTCATGAATTGCAAAAATCTCAGCCTCTGTATTAGTAGCAAAACCAACATCCTCGGCTTGTACATGTATTAAATCTCTTTCAGCATCCTCTAGATAGAAACCATATGCATTTCTTCCAGGATTACCCCTAGATGCCCCATCAGTGTTACAAACACACCACCCTAATGGAGGTAACTGCCAAACCACTTTAGTAACCTTTAACATAACAATTCCAGTTTCCATCATTTGAATCAAGTCATTCCACTTGCTAGGAATATTCATAAGTGATAGATTTCTTATTTGAACTAACCTTTGAATAGTTGCAAACACCTGATATATGACTTTGCTTCTAGTACTTCTTTACCCATGTTAGTGTCACGACCTAACCCCGTAGGCAGCGACTAGTGCCCAACCTGGGCACCCGTACCTACCCAGTTTCCCAAATCAGAAATAGTGTACGAATAACTCATACCGTGTATGACAATATATATACAAAATGGTGGAACGTCGCCCCGAAGTTGCCACAAACGCATGGATATACATGTCGTCATCATAGTCCAACAAATAATATCACAAATAAGCCGATAAGGCTATCATAGTATAGGGGACGTCCAAATCACAAATTCTACGTACACTACTCGAATGCTGAATACCCATAACCCACACATATATGTCTACGGACCTCAAGAGTCATAACAGAATCATATGACGGGACGGGGTCACGCCGTACCCGTGGATACATATACATATGCAAAATAACAGACCAATCAAAGTGCAGTCTTTTTAACAAGTGGGAGAGCTCCAAGTCACCAACAGAACCCTAAGCTTCGTGGATCATCCAAACGAGTATCCGTAC